>NC_142806.1:7222826-7295859 GCF_049724085.1 Artemia sp. Qi Xiang Cuo
TATTTTTTATGTAAAATAACCATTATTTCTATAAAGTTAATAAACTATGTCAATTTCTCATAGTCATTGTCCCACCATCACCTGAACAATTAAAAGAAGAAGAAGAAAAAAATGGTCCTTTTTAGAGCATTGGAGGTCCCCCTGGGAGGACCCTAGGGAACCGAAAGCTTCCTTCGAGGTAGGAGGATCGATGCCCTTTCGAGTTGGGATATTAGACTTCACAACACTGTTCAAATAGACCAGCTTCCAAGTATTTCTCGAAAACATCCTATAAAAAATTTATGTCTACTTCAACGAAAAAGTGGGTTGGAAATGGTTTGCTTAAATAATGTTTATTGACATTATTTTGAAGACATTCTTGGATAGTATTAAAAACCTGCTGCCTATGTTTTAATATATCTGATATTAGAGATATGTCCTGCCAAATGAACCTCCCTCAAAATTAAAATTAAAGCTATCGAGCGGATTAAAACTCAGATATCGTGACATTAGATTTCGATAAGTGCTGGATATGCAAATAATCTTACTACAAAACATATCCCAGTGTAAAAGTGGTATTCATCAATAAACTAGTGAACTGTCTGTTTTTATATAGTTAGTTTGTATAATGGAATATTGGATTATTGCATTAGAAGACGTCTGGGTTAGAAGAGAGAAGTTACAAGGTAAGGTTTTTTTTAGAAATGTATAATAATCCCTTTCAGTGTTATAAGCATCCCATTATATACTGCTAATTTGATTAATGAAAGAAAATAAAATAGGAATATTACTATAGAATAGTTTAGAAACAAACTGAAGTTTTACTCATCAAAAGTACTGCACCTGAGACAATTTATATTTTATTTGAAATACGGGAAAGAAGAAATTATATAAATATAATTAAAAGTTCCAACAGAGCTTTCCCATCTGAAGTCCCTTGCAAAAAAAGATTAATGCCAACCTCACGACCTTAATTAGGCATAGCATTGGCATTATGAGAGGCCTTCAACTCTCTTTTCAATGTCTTCCCATGTTGAGTAGACCTGAAAGTGGGGTTACAGGGCTCTGTTAAAATGAGTTGAGGGATTGATAGCTGGTCTAGATCGTGTGTAATTCGACCATTATATTTTATAATTGATGGTCTTCTGGGTCGAATTTATGCGGCGTCGCCCCATCTTGTTTTTTTTACAAAAGGGGGGTTATGGAACTTATAATATTCATTTAAAAAAAAGGAAAAATTTACAATGAAAAAAAACAACTCCCTTTTTTCCATTCTGTTGTATAAATGATTATTATGTAAAATTTTACCCTCCTCTTGTGTAAATAAAAGACTTTTATTTATCATTAATGCGTGATGAATATAATGGGTTAAAGGTGTTCCTATTATTATTATTAATTTCATACTGATAAATAAAAACAAACATAAATTATAGTGTATGTGAGGAGGTTCTCCCCCAAATCAAGACCTCATTCTAGGTACTATAATTTTTTTTTAGTGCCTTCAAAGGAGCAATATATTCTAAATAAAACGACCTGTGTGATTCAGGGGTTTGTGAATCAATTTTTTTTTAAAACTTTTAATGTAAAGAATATGGTATTTACTAAGGGGGGAACCCTCCCTCATATACGTAATAACATATACGTAAAAGAAAAAAAACAATAAAAAAACAAGCTATACGGCTCAATAGTAATCCAAAATTTCTAAATCGAAATTTTGATATTAATAAATATATCAAAAGAATGTGTTTATAATGCTGATTCTAAATATATAAATTTTATTAAGTTTAGTATTACTCATCAAAGGCTACGAGCCTGAGAAAAATTTACCCGATTTTTTTTTAAAGAGGGGGGAAACACCCCCTACAAGTGAATGAATTTTAATGAAAATCACACCGTCAGATTCAGCGTATCAGAAAAGTCTATTATATAGCTTCCAAGCTCATATCTGCAAAAATCTGCAACTTTGTATTTTTTGTCAGAAGAAAAATACAGGAATATCGAAATTAGTTACGTAAGTTAATTTGTAAAGACATCCATTTGGCAAAAGAAAAGTAAAATTTTTATGCAAATAAAAGCTGCATTAACTAAAAAACGATCAGAAATTAAATAAAAAAAACAAGTTTTTTAAACTGAAAGTAAGGAGCGACATTAAAACGAAAAGAAATTATTCCCTATATGAAAGGGACTGTCCCCTCCTCAACGCATCTCTCTTTACCGTAAAGTTTAACCCTGTCTCAAAACTTTATATTTTAAAACAATAAAAACTTTAGCGTAAAGAGTAAGTCTTTATGATGATGATTTCAATATATATCAGTTTCATCAAGTTTCGCTCATTTGGTCAAAAGTTACGTAACTGAGAGCAATTCACCTTATTTTCGATAAAAAAGCGAAACACCCTCTAAAACTCATAGAACTTTAATGAAAATCATACCATCAGAGAACCCTACTATATAAGTCAAAAGCTTCCTCATGCAAAACTGTGGAATTTTGTATTTTTTGCCAGAAGAAAGATCACGGATGTATGTTTAGGCATATTTGTTTTTTTTTTTTTTCCCCAGGGGTGATCGTATCGACCCAGTAGTCCTAGAATATACCAGGGGGCTCAGTCAAACGTAAATTAAAAGTTCTAGTGTTATTTTTAAGTGACCAAACAAAAAAAAATGGAGGGTGACTAGGCCCCCCTCCCACGTTATTTTTTTCCTAAAGTCATTTACCGCGATATCGGAACTAGACAAACCCCGTTTGTAGCAAGAGCATATGAAATTCAACCCTTAAAACTCCCACACTCTTTGTAATACGCAAGTTTTTCGTTCAAACCAGAAAAATACAGCATGCTAGGAAAAAGCTTGTTTCTGAATGATAAAGAAGTATTTTTCAAAGCAATTAAAACTTGTAAACACACTTATGGAGAAGAGATTTTATTTACATAATAGGAAAAAGCGTGCTTTGCCGTTTATCTCAAATATACTCGTCATATTCTAAAGATTTTTTACTTTTGGAGGGGAGGGGGCTAAGTCCCTCTGAAATTTGAATTTACTAGTAAAATATTTTTATTTAATTTTTTTTTTTTGGGAAATAAAAGAATGAAATGTGTACTCACCTTAAAAATTGATGAATCCATTGTTTTCAAAAGTTAATAATATATGATGTAGTATAAGCAATGTCCTAAAGAATAGTGGAAATTGGGATGCAGGTTACGGACCTTAAATCGGGTTTTTAATTGGGTGCACTATAACTTGTCAAGTTTTTTAAAAAACCGACCAATCAAGTTATCACATTCACTAACCACCAAGCGTCCCATAATCGATTGACACACAAAAAATGAGTCTCATAATAGAAAACCTATCTACCAACCCATGTAGGGTTCATTGTAATAGGCCACTGGCCTGTGGTAAGGCATATTACGCAATCACTGGCTGGATATATAGATGCCTTACTACTTGTATGTTTTCCTATTGAATTAAGAGTTAAGTAGGGTTGCGTTCCATCTCCATTTATATGCATGATTGTATGGACTTTATCCTAAGGAACAAGGGAAAGGCTAAGGGAGAGCACGACATCAAATGGGAAACTAAAGCTTTTTCAGACTGAGACAATGCTGAATATTTGAGTGTCCTCGATGAGAATTTTTGTAAAAGGAATTGTTTTTTACAGAGTTCAGAGCGCAGGAATAGGATTAAAAATTAATGTTTGAGAGGCTCAGTCACTGACACTGGGAATAAATGAAGGTAAAGTAGTGATGTCGATCAAGTGGATAGCACCCACCTAAGTAATATAATAGGCAGCGGAATAGCGAGTCTTTATCAACAGCAAGGTGGGCTCTAAGCATTTTTTTGCCAAGGCACTTCTTATAGAACCAACTGTCGTAGAAATCTCCGTGAGGGTTCTTTCATTGAAAATTAAAAGTTTTAGTACCCTTTTTCAGACTAAAAAATGATTATATGGCAAACAGTAGTAGGAACCTATCAGGAGGCACTGGACGAAGTTTACATCATTGCCAGATAAGAAAGGTACTATTTAGTACTTTAAAAGTACCTTTTTCTAGACATGTTTGATGTTTTTCATAGTTCTGTTCTATTTGATGCTGTTTCATGGTTCTGATTGGTGGTCAAATTGTTTGTTGTTTCTTGGATGTAGCCAGAAGTTTGCAACAATTACTGGATTATCGAATCTAACGGGACGGGTTCATGTGTTTCTTTCTTGGTTAATGGAGTTACGTAGGATTTCTCTTACATCACAATTCAGCCTTGAGATTTTGCTTATTATGGACATGCTTTGGCATTAAAGTAACATACTGTCTCGAGACATTATGGAGAAAACATAAAATGTTGACTTTGACGTTTTAACTGCTGATATTTATAATGTGAGTTCTGTTTAGTAAATTTTCTTAAGTTTTTTCTATATAAAATCGTTTTTTGTATTACCCCTCCCGTTTATTCAAATTCAGGGTATACCCCCCCCCAAAAAAATCGCCACTAAGCGATGTTTATAGTGTTTAGAAAGCGTAAATGTGCTCCTTTTAAGGAATAAAAAATCTAATTATTAACGATTATTTCTTTCATGGGAAATAATTCCCTTTCGCCAAATATGTGCAATTTATATGTTTTCTATATTCTAGCTAAAAGAGTCAACTAACATCCGTCAACTCTTTGGCTTAAGGATATCGCTCTCCTATGACGCTAAGCCGCTAATACTTCAGGGTGGCTTAATCAGTTCATTAAACAGGTTAAAACTTTAATTATCGTGCCCCCTCAAATGTACATCTCGCCTGCTAAATCTTATAAATTTGCGCTTAAGCATTACAATGGTTTCACAAAAAAGGTGTTTTTTCGGTCAAATTGCATAGAGTAAATCCTATGAATTGCGAGAGGGGTCAGGTATTGCTTATGATAAATATTTTCATATACTAGAGTTATTTGCTTCCATTTTGAGTACTCAGTGCTTATATGGGGGGAAGGGGTTAAGAAAAAGATACATATCTACCATGAGAAGGTTTATTGAAGCGCGGGTCCATTTAAATGATCTAAATGATACATCTTTTGACCACAGAGGAATAATAATAGTTTTTAAGCTTTAAAATAGAGCTCATTTTGCTTTAAATGCGTTGTCTCTCTAGGCATGTATTTAAATTTTTTCTAAATGGTAAAAACGGGAACAGTTATTTGTAACAATGAATACTTTTTGACGGTTGTATTTCCTGAATGGAGTTTGTTTATATTTTTTTTTCTAAATGGTGAAAATAGTAGCATTTCTGCAATAGAGATACTGAATGTCACGGTGTATTTCTAGAAAATTTTACTTTTTGCTTTGCTCAAAAGGGGAGAAGGGGCTTCTTTGGGCAATGGCAGATGCTTTCTAAACAAAATTATGCCTTAAAATATTTTTAGTTTTTCCTCTGTAGAAGGGGGTACTAATTTTTCTTCTGTAAAAGGGGAATCGTCATTTTATACTAAATTTTCTCTTCTTTTTAAGGACAATTTTTAGCAATGCCCTCCTGATAAGAGAGCTAGGGTCCAAGAAAAAACCCCTGTAAGGGCGTCAGTTGTACAGTATGGTCGTTGGCCAACACCTTCAGCTCAGCGTACCACGCATTTGCATGCCCGTGACGTTGCTGGTCCGTCCACCCCACCTAGACAAGCGTTGCCTGGCCCTTCACGACCAATGCCCTCTATACAAGGCGAGAATGATGTGGCCCCTACAGCCCTCAACATGCGAACTGCAAATCTAAATTTAAGTTTTTATATTTTATTTCTCGCTAAAGATTTTTTCTCCCAACTTGATTTGAAGAACAGAGAATTTGAAGGACTGAGGACTGAGAATAAGACATAATTCTAGAGTCTAATTTGCGTAATACATGCTTTAATAAGAGACTTAACGGTCTTCGTTTTATCATTTGCTTTTGAAAATATAGGAAATAACAGACTTATATTTATAGGCATTGAAAATAGGCTATTTTCAGGATATGATCTGAATTAATTAAACCCTGTTTTTTTGGGTTTTTTTCCAATAAGATAAAAAGTATTAATGTGAAATTTTCGGGGGGTTGTTTGAACATAATCAAAACCTGCTATGTCTTCTTTGGACTATAAATATGTATATAGAGTGTATATTAAATTGGAACTTTCAGGATATTTAAAGTGGCGAACAGTGAATTAACCAAAAGGTACTATGTGCAAACAGATAGTGCTACTGCTAAGCGTGTGTTTAAGCACATTTTTAAATAATATGTAAATAATAATCCAATTTAAAAAATAGGCTGATTTAGACACTTTGAAAATAAGCCATTTTCTTTTATAGACTACATTGGTTCCATATGTTCTGACCCTCTCACCAACTGAAGATACACGTCACGAACTATATGAACTCATTGACGGGACAACGCAATTTTATGAAAATCAGGACACTGAAACACCAGCTATCGACGATAATGAATGGCGTGGTAATGTTAATTTAGACGAAATTACTTAAGATATTGACAATTTTTTGAGTAATTATTTCAGTGTAGATAATAGCACAGTTGAGCAAGGCAATGTAGCTAGTTTAGAGGGCGACTTACCATGGCTAAGCCCGAATACATTACAAATTTTAGATAATTTTACCAGAGACTTAAATGAGAATCCTTACCCCACTGATTTAATGAATATAGCTCCTATTCGATCAAATTTAATTGAAAATGAATTTGTTTTGATGGATTTTCAGCGCCCTATTGTTTAACACTGTGGGGGAGGGGGCTTAGATAATTATATACACGGGGAGAGGGTAATATACACGCGCGAGAGGGTAATGATATATACTTCACGAAACTACTAGAATTTCAAAAATCGAATTCGATATTTAATACAAGAGTCTTGTTTGAATCCACTTTTGGGGGTAAGTTTAAATAAACTAAGGTGGGAAATTTTATAACTGAGCCGATAGATATCGTTCATGAATGTATAAAAAAAAATTCGTGCACTTTTAGAAAACCAGATTTAGTTGTGGGGGGTAGGGACTCCATTAAGGCTTCAATTGTTTTAAAAATAGTTTATCTGAATGAAAGACAAAGCGAAGTGTACGATCATTATGTACACACCGAGATATTGGTGTTGCACTCTCATTTGGAGAATTATGAAACAGTTTTTATGCAATGTATCGACACTATTATCGCTCATCTCAAGAATTATAATGAGAACGGGAGTGGTTCCGTAGTTTTATTTATTGAAAATTTAAGTGTAAATATATGTAAATTTAAAAGATTTTATTTTAAGAGGAGGGGCAGGAGGGGCAGAGCCAAAGTCTATAGTTTAAAAATATAATCCCGATTTAGAAGAATGTTAGGGCTTTCAACGAATCTGTTTCGAAACAGGCCAAAAATGTTCCATGTACGCTTTCCTCATATCGGTTTTCAAACCTCAGAAAGAAGAAGCTATAAAGAAAAATTTGGACTACTGGGCCGTACATGGGAAAGAGGGGTCTGATTTTCCTACAGTAGATTACTCTTGTTTAGTGGGAAAATTTCCGGTAACACTCAAGTAGATTGATATTTTTGAACGGGCCGACGTTCATTTAGATATTGGTGTTACTGTACTCCAAATACGAAACAGAATGCAAAGGGGGAGTGCGTACTAATTAAAAGGGGGTGATATTCCCAGTAAGGGGTCCGTCGATTGAATTGGTGAAACACTGGGTTTGGTTGTTATATACACGGCCTAGTGAACCCAATGCAATTGGCTCATTCAATCCTATTACGGACATTAGTAGAGTTCTAGGGGAAGGGTAAGAATAAGGGGACACGATACTATTGTCCAATATGCCTTTCTAGATTGTGGACTGAATTAAAGTTACAAATTCACATGAAGCATTGTAGGCGTCATGGCTATCAATCGGTGGAAACAGTTTCGGGTGAAAGAGCCAACTTGAGATTTAAAAATTTTCAGAATACTCTAATGCAAAGCAATAAAAAAGTTTGGATTGTGAAGCTAAGCTAGTGGATGTGAGCGACCCCCAATTCCGAATCGAATCAAAGAACATCAAGCTATTGCAGTTTCCTATGCTCAGGCACAAAGATACAGCTCTAACACTATGCAATTGTTAGAAATAGTCGAAAAATTGGATGAGAATGAGCGCATGATCAAGACATTGACTAAATTAAGTGTCACTGAAAATGGAGCCTTTTCCCGTTTGAGAAATACTCACTACCCGATGCTATTGTCAGCATATAATCGTCTGGCTATTAAAAATAAGACAATATTCTGGGTTTGTAAGGGGGAATTTGAAGAGGGGACTAAGAGGAAAAGGACTAGGGAGAAAAGAGTGGGGAAGGAGACTCTCAGGGATCATAATCACTTGTGGTAGGAAATATCGTCAGGGGGTAGTATTTTCAAGTTGTAGCATATCAATCGTGCAATGTGAATGTAAGCCAGCAGTTTTTAGCCGGTTTTTATTCACAATTCAAATTATGATTCAAAGTTTATTTTACCAGATTTGGCACGTATGCACAGGGAGGAAGAGGGAGTAGATAGTCCATGGCTATACAACTCATTAACCATAAACAATAAGTAGAACACCAGGGAAATTTTTATACAAGACAGTGGAATGCAACTTAAAATGAATATTTCGACCCTATATCCAAGGGCCGTCCTCAGCAAAACAAACGAAGAGAAGGACTTTTACTGAGAACTGCCCTTGGATATAGGGGCTAAATATTCATTTAAAGTTGCGTTCCACTGTCTTGTATAAAAATTTCCTGTTGTTCTACTTATTGTTTATGATGGAAAGGCAGTGTGGTCTTCGTCACTATTTAACTCATTTTCCTACAATATTATCCCCAAATCTGCTGAGAAGATGGTGCTTTTAAAGTTGAAATGGCAGGTAGTGAATAATGAACGTACGTGCTGGAATAAAATCTGGTTTTTAGATTCAGAGAGTTTTTTCCCCAGGGTTTGAGTAAATTGATTCAAGTGCAGAAAAGTGAAAATTTTGTTTGTTTTCCTCTTTTTTAAACAGCGCTTCCCAGACAGTGAAATGTATGACTTACTGACCTGTAAAGGCATATATACATATGACTATTACTGCTCTGGCGCAAGGTTAAGTGAGGAGAAACTACCTCCGATTGAAGCATTCTATAATTACCTTACCAATAGTGAATGCACTGCCAAAGAATATGAATTTGCTAATAGGTTGGGGATAAGGGTAATTGTAAAAATGGTTGGGATTATTGTAGAATATACTTGGCCAGTGATGTGTTAACTCTTTTAGATATTGTCTGTAAAAATACAGTTCAAATCTATTCAGAGTTTGGACTAGATATTGGTTATTATTTTTCCACACCTCACTTGGTGATGGAATTGACTTTAAAAATTACTACGGAGGAAATAGGGTTGATCACTGATCTGGATCAACACCTTTTTATAGAAGGATTGATGAGGGGTGAATATTATTTTCATGAGGATCGCCTTCTAATAATGGATCCAACTGGACAAGACACCGGTGTAAGGTCAAATGCAGTTTTTTTGACATGAACTCATTGTACCCCTCGGCTATGTCTCACTACTGTTTACCATTTGGCAATTATAAATGGCTTGAGAATCTTTGTGACATCCTTGGAATTCACACTGTCGAGGACAATGGTCCACAAGGATCGTTCTTTTAAATTGACGGGCACATACCATTGTAACTTCATGATGCTTTCAAAGATTTTGTATTTCCGTGCGTCAATAGACCTGTGACCAAGGAGATATTGAGCCCATACAATTGGTCTTTAGTCGAGAATATGGGTATGCACTGAACCCCCTCCAAGCAGAAATTAATTGCAGATCTGGACCCGAAACAGAATATTGTTGTTCACCATGTTCTTTTGCGATGGATGGTGAACAATAGTTTTAATGTCTCGAAAATAAACCGGGCCCTGCAATCCAATCAGAAACCCTACTTGAAGACCTTTATTGACACCTTTTTCAGTAACGCTCAATGGCAAAAATTAAATTTGAAAAAGAAATACATAAACTAATTTTAACTTCAGCTTTTGGGCTAATTTGTGAAATCGTACGAAACAGATCACATTGCGACGTCGTAACATGCCCCCAAGAATGTTTACGAATTATTGCCGACCCCAATTTTACAACATTCACGAGCATAGAGCCGAATATGGTTCTTCTACACAGAAAAAAGAGAAATGTTGTACTAAACAAGAATATAGCGGGATGTATTTCACCACTGGAAATTTCGTAAAAACTCATGTTGTCGTTCTTTTAAAATGTGTACAAGGTACAATGGCCAAGGGAGGGGGAGGTTCAAGTTTATTATGGGGACACAGATTTTCTGAGGTTAAAAGTTCAAACCGGGATTTATTAAATGATTGAGAAAATGGGGTGCACATAAGCTCGCAAATGGATTTCACGAACTGTACTGCGAGCCTCTACCCCGAGTTTGTGAAATATCAAGCCCCGAATCAACAATTGATGTTAAAATCAGAGATGGGGAGGGATTTAACAGACAAAGGGGTGTACCCCGGTCCTAAATTTTAATGTGTGGAAAGACATGGCAAGGCTATAAAGCAGGCATGCAAAGGGCTGCCTACACACTTTGTAAAAAATAGTTTTAACATAAGTGTCTACATAAACTGTGTAGATAGTTGTCTAGTGCCAAGAGCGAAAGTGCTAGCAATTCGCTCTCTGCAGTATAAAAACTATACTCTTAGAGTGGGGAAAAATGCCACGTCATGTATATCTTACAAGGTCTATGTGCTCGAGAATGGTTTAAAAGTACTCCCCCATGGCCACTATCGAATTTAAGACCGAGTTGAATGTGTAGACTATCGAAACCAACTCGGTCTGGATAAATTAACTTAAATTCAAATAATAGTATTCGGTGGGTGGGAGGACAACAATTTCTCAATTATAACTGCAGCAGCGGCTATTGCGCCTTTGGCCCCGGGGGCGGGGAGTTTGGGAGGATTCTCATCTTTTAAATGTTGTAAATAGTCTAGAAATTTGTTCAACTGTGCTGCTGCTATTCGTGTTGTATTTTAAGTTGTTTTTATGACAATAAATGAAAAATATTGTTCTTGTTGTTTTTGCTATTGTCGTACAAAAATTGTTGTTGTTAATAAATGAAAAATGCCGTTGTTACTATTATTGTTGAAAAAATATTGTGTACTTTTGTTTTTATATTTTAATTTGTTGATGTTAATAAATGAAAAAAATTATATTTTTGTTGTTCCTGTTAACATACTAGATAGATCTATGGGAAAATTATTATTTATTCATTAGACAAGTAGGGTTTACAGTTAGTTGTAGTCCGACTGTTGACAACAGCAGCAATATGTATCAATTTAAAACACTACACAGGTCATTTCTGTGAGGCCTGTCAACGTCAGGGAAAACGACACTTTTAGCTAAAATAATTAAAAATTGTAATAAAATGTTTTTGGAGAAACCAAAGAATATTTACTATTGCTACAGTATTTGGCAGGAGTCCTACGATCAAATAAAAGCTATTGCCACTGCCACATCCATGCCAATTCCTTTCATATGGGGACTTGATGTTTACAATAGTATTGAACCAAACTCATGGCTGATTATTCATGATCTGGCTGAATCAATTGAACAGTTCTCACAGGAAATGCTACAACTGTTTATCGTTCACTCTCATCATGAACACACTTCCATATCCCTAGTTCTTCACAATCTGTTTCATCAGACCAATTGTATGAGAACCCTCGCTTTGAATTGCATCATCTATATTATTTACCGAGTTGTTCGTGATCCTGTTTCACTAATAACTCTCAATAAGAAAATATATCCAGGCACTAAAAAATTTCTGCTGTCAGCGTACAGTCAGGCGACAAATAGGCCCTATGGGCATATCTTGCTAGATCTTAATCAGAATACACCCGAGGATCTACCTGTAGTCACAGATATTTTTGACAAAGAAATTACTCTATATCTTCCGATGAACAGTAGAAAAGGCTATTAGTTGCCATCATGAACTGAAGAAACTACCCGAAAATAAACATTTATTTTCCGTTCTAAGCACTTCAAAACTATGGTTGTGGTTCATGGTTGTGGTTTACCTTGTCACAGTTACATTTTCTTGATTTTTCAAAGTTCATCTTGAATTTCTTTCGTTGAAATGCAAGAGTTGGAATATTTCAGTAGTGTTTGGTTACGGTTAAAAAAGTCATTTTTACATTATCAAGATTTTTAATTTTAAATATAGAATTAATTTATTTTAGATTAAAGATTTTTACTATTTCATTAGTGAGGTGTTGTTGTTTAGATTGTTAAAGTTACATTTTCTTGATTTTTCAAAGTTCATTTTGAATTTCTTTCGTTGAAATGCAAGAGTTGGAATATTTCAGTAGTGTTTGCTTGTGGTTTACCTTGTCACAGTTACATTTTCTTGATTTTTCAAAGTTCATTTTGAATTTTTGTCCTTTTATTTCTAGAATTGGAATATTTCGGTTGTGTTTGTGTGTGGTTTACCTTATCACAGTTACATTGTATTAATCTTTCAATTCTAATATTGAACTTATCTCATTTATGTGCAAAAGTTTCTTTATTTAAATATCATTTTGTTTCGGTGTAATTTGTCAAAGTTATATTTTGATACTTTTTCAAATTTCATTCGGAATTTCTCATATAAAAATGAAAGAGTCGGAATATTTAAGTAGTGTTTGGTTGTGTTCTACCTTGTCACAGCTAAATTTTCATAATTTTTCAAAGTTCATTTTGAATTTCTTTCTTTGAAATGAAAGAGTTGGAATATTTCAGTAGTGTTTGGTTGTTGTTTACCGTGTCACAGATAAATTCTCGTGATTTTTCAAATTTAATTTTGAATTTCATTATTTTAAATTAAAGATTTGTAATATATAAGTAGTGTTTGGTTGTTGTTTACCTTGTCAAAGTTAAATTTTCATGAATATTCTAAGTTCATTTTTAATGTCTCTCTTTGAAATGCAAGTGTTGATATACTTCGGTAGTGTTTGCTTGTGGTTGACATTATATCAATAACATTTTCTTGATTTTTATAAGTTAATTTTGAATTTCTTTATTTTAAATTCAAGAATTAGACTATATCAGTAGTGTGTTTTTGTGGTTTGTCTTATCACATGTAAATGTTCTTGATTTTTCAAAGTTCATTTTGAATTTCTTTCGTTGAATTTCCATCCACCATCTATCAAGCGTTGCCGGGGCCTTCATCCTCTATACAAGGTGAGAATTAACCTCCTTCAGCCCTCAACATGCAAGATGCAAATCTAATGTAAATTAAATTTTATTTCTCGCTAATGATTTTTTCTCCCAGAGGAAATATAACGCTCTCCTTTTGAGCTACTTAATTATCGAATCCTGTCAAGTGGATGCATCCGACCTGCTAAATGTTATGAATTAGGATAGCAGAGGTTTTGCTGAAAAAGATACTCTTTTTATTCCCTTCATATTGTCTAAAGTATATTCTATGAATTGCAAGAGGGGATGGGGGCAGATGTTGATTATGATAAATAGTTTCATATGGTATTTTTTTCTATTTTTGAGTACATTAAGATGAAACTAGAAGGTAATTTTCATTATAGACAACACAAGCGCTGCTTGTTTTTCTGTCTACTAGATAATTCGATGTTAAATCTATGAGTATTGCAAATGCAATAGCGATGTCATTAAGTATATTACATGTCATGATTTTCACTATTTTATTGTACGTGTGTGTGTGTGAGCGGCGCATGCGCTGCTTATTTTTCTGTCTACTAGATAATTCGCTGAGATAGTATAATGAATATTGCAAATTTATGAGTAGTAAAATTAAATTTTTTAATTGAAAAATAGTTTCACTATTGTTATTGATATATAAATAAATACAAGATGTCAGTTTTTTTAAATTGACGTGATTACAAAGCTTAAAAACTATCCAAATGACACTATATGCACACAGATATTGCTACTACTAAGCGTGTTTTTTAAGCACATGTTTAAATAATATGATAATAATAATCCAATTTAAAAAATAGGGTGATTTAGACGCCTTGAAAATAAGCTATTTTCTTTATAGATTGCATTGGTTCCATATGCGCTATCTCCCTCATCAGCTTAAGAAACAAGTCACGAAATGATCTAAATTGATCCACCAATGGAGTTTCGTGACAATCAGGACACTGAAATACCAGCTATCGACGATAATGAATGGCGTAGTAATTTTAATTTAGATGCTATAGCTTCTGATATTGACAACTTATTGAGTAATTATTTAGATGTAGACGATAGTACAGTTGAGCAAAGCATTGCAGTTAGTTCAGAGAGCGACTTACCATGGCTAAGCCCGAATACAATGCAAATTTTAGATAATTTTGCCAAAGAGTTAAATGAGAACCCTTCCCCCACTGATTTAATGAATATAGTCCCAGTTCAAACAAATTTAATTGAAAATGAAAAGACTTGGGCTGATTCTCACTGCCCAGATACACTCGAGGGTATGCTAAGTGAACTGGGAGATTTTAATGCACGGACCAACCCTATTGTTGAACAAAGTGGGGGACGAGGTGGCGATAATAATATACAAGAGGGAGAGGGTAATGATATACAATTCTCGTCACTACCGGAATGTTATCAAATAAATTTGATATTGAATATAATAGTCGTTTATACTGCAACTTTTGGGGATCCGTTTAATTCACTTATAGGGGGTAATTTTATAACCGAACCCATTCATATCGTTCATGAATATGTAGAAGAAATTCGTGCACTTTTAGAAAACCAGATTCAGTTTTGGGGGGTAGGAACTCCATTAAGACTTCAATTGTTTTAAAAATATTTTTTTCTGAATGAGGGACAAAGTGAAGTGTACGACCATTATGTACACACCGATATTTTGGTGTTGCACTCTCATTTGGAGAATTACGAAGCAGTGTTTATGCAATGGATCGACACTATTATCACACATCTCTGGAATTATAATGAAAATGGTAGTGTTTCCGTAGTTTTATTTATTGAAAATCTAAGCGTAAATATATGTAAATTAAAAAAAGAATTTATTCTCAGAGGGGGGGGGGTGAGGGAGATGTCTATAGTTTTAAAATATAATATCGATTGTGATGGATGCAAAGGCGTTCGACGAATCTGTTTTGAAAAAGGTCAAAAATTTTTCATGTACGCTTTCCTCACATCAGCTTTCCAACCTCCACAAAATGACGCTACAGTGAAAAATTTGGACTACTGGGCAGTGCATGGAAAAGAGGGGTCTGATTTTCTCACAGTAGATTTCTCTTGTTTAAGAGAAATCTACTACGTCATTTAAATATTGGTGTTACTGCATTCCAATACGAAACAGAATTTGAAGGGGGAGTGCGCAAAATAGGTGTAATATTCCCAGTAAGGGTCCCGTCGACTGAATCGGTGAAACACTGGGTTTGATTGCTGTATACACCACCCAGTGAACCCAATTCAATTGGCTATTTCAATCCTATTACGGACATTAGTAGATTTCTGGGGGAGGGTAAAAAACAGAATACACGTCACTATTGTCCAACATGCCAGTCTAGATTTCTTAGCGATTTAAAGCTACAAAATCACATGAAACATTGTAAGAGACATGGCTATCAATCGGTGGAAACGGTTTCGGGTGACATGGCCAACTTGAGATTCAAAAATTTCCAGAATACGCTCCTGCCAAGCAATAAAATAAGTTTGGATCGTGAAGCTATGCTGCTGGATGTGAACGACCCACAATTTCCAAATTGTATCAAAGAAAATCAAGCTATTGCAGTTTCCTATGCCCATGCACAAAGAGACAACGCTAACACAATGCAATTGTTAGAAAGAGTCGAAACAATTGGATGACAATGATTGCATGATCAAAGCATTGACTAAATTAATTGTCACTGCAAATGGAGCTATTTCCCGTTTGAGAAATACTCACTACCCGATGCTATTGTCAGCAGAGGATCGCCTGGCTATTAAAAATCAGACAATATTCTGGGTTTGTAAGGGGGAATTTGAAGGGGTACAAGCTTATATTAAATTCAGTTTTCGGAAAAATGTGTGAAAGCGTATGAAACAGATCACGTTGTGACGTCGTAACATGCCCCCAAGAATGTGTACGAATTATTGCCGACCCCAATTTTACAACATTCACGAGCATAGAGCCGAACATGGTTCTTCTACACAGAAAAAAGAGAACTGTTGTACTAAACAAGAATATAGCGGGATGTATTTCACTACTGGAAATTTCGTAAAAACTCATGTTGTCATTCTCTTAAAATGTGTGCGAGGTTCATTGGCCAAGGAAGGGGGAGGTTCAAGTGTATTATGGGAACACAGATTTTCTGAGGTTAAAAGTTCAAACCAGGATTTATTAAATGATTGAGAAAATGGGGTGCACAAAAGCTCGCAATTGAATTTCACGAACTGGACTGCAAGCCTTTACCCTGAGTTTGGGAAATATCAAGCCCCGAATCAACTATTAATGTTAAAATCAGAGACGGGGAGGGATTTAATATCCAAAGGGGTGTTCCCCGGTCCTAAAGTTTATTGTGTAGAAACACACGGCAAGGATGTAAAGCAGGCGTGCAAAGAGGTGCCTACACACTTTGTAAAAAATAGTTTCGGCATGAGTGTCTACATAAACTGTGTAGATAGTTGTCTAGTGCCAAGAGCGAAAGCGCTAGCACTTCGCTCTCTGCAGTATAAAAACTATACTCTTAGAGTGGGGAAAAATACCACGTCATGTATATCATACAAGGACTATGTGCTCGAGATTGGTTTAAAAGTACTCCCCCTTGGCCACTATCGAATTTAAGACCGAGTTGAATGTGTAGACTATCCAAACCAACTCGGTCTGGTTAAATTAACTTAAATTGAAATAATAGTATTCGGTGGGTGGGAGGACAACAATTTCTCAATTATAACTGCAGCAGCGGCTATTGCGCCTTTGGCCCCGTGGGCGGGGAGGTTGGGAGGATTCTCCTCTTTTAAATGTTGTAAATAGTCTAGAGATTTGTTCAACTGTGCTGCTGCTATTCGTGTTGTATTTTAAGTTGTTTTTATGACAATAAATGAAAAATACTGTTCTTGTTGTTTTTGCTATTGTCGTAAAGAAAGTGTTGTTTTTAATAAATGAAAAATACCGTTGTTACTATTATTCTTTAAAAAATATTGTGTACTTTTGTTGTTATATTTTAATTTGTTGATGTTAATAAAGGAAAAAAATATGTTTTTTTTGTTCCTCTTAACGGACTAGATAGATCTATTTGAAATTTATTATTTATTGATTAGACAAGTAGGGTTTACAGTAAGTTGTAGTCCGACTGTTAACAACAGCAGCAATATGTATCAATTTAAAACACTACATAGGTCATTTCTGTGAGGCCTGTCAACGCGAGGGAAAACGACAATTTTATCCAAAATAATAAAAAATTGTAATAAAATGTTTTTGGAGAAACCAAAGAATATTTACTATTGCTACAGTATTTGGCAGGAGTCCTACGATCAAATAAAAGCTAGTGCCACTGCCACATCCATGCCAATTCCTTTCATATGGAGACTTGATGTTTACAATAGTATTGAACCAAACTCATGACTGATTATTCATGATCTGGCTTAAGCACTTGAACAGTTCTCACAGGAAATGCTGCAACTGTTTACCATTCACTCTCATCATGAACACACTTCCATAACCCTAGTTCTACACAATCTGTTTCATCAGAGCAAATGTATGAGAACCCTTGCTTTGAATTGCATCATCTATATTATTTACCGAGTTGTTCGTGATCCTAGTTCTCTAATAACTCTCAATAAGCAAATATATCCAGGCACTCCAAAATTTCTGCTGTCAGCGTGGAGTCAGGTGAAAAATAGGCCCTATGGGCATATATTGCTAGATCTTAATCAGAATACACCCGAGGATCCACCTGTAGTCACAGATATATTTGACAAAGAAATTACTCTATATCTTCCGATGATGAGTATAAAAGGCTATTAGTTGCCATCATGAACTGAAAAAACTACCCGAAAGTAAACATTTATTTTCCGTTCTATGCAATTCCAAACCACCACTCAGTAAGGCCATACTCAAACATGGTGTTGACAATGATTTCCTTAATCTAATGTCTGAACTTTGTTTAAATTTAACTGAGGACAATGTGCACGTTCCAGAAGTTCTTAGACAACATACAAAGCAACATCGTTCCACTGTACGTGCCTTGGCTTGCAAAAACAAAGGAAAGTTTTTAAAAGTAAACGTCTCCTTCAATTGGGTGGTAACTTTTTTAAATTTTTACCACCAATAATCACAGGACTTGTAAACAGTTTTATCTGGATGTCTAAACGCTGTAAATTGACTCCAATAAAACTTGTCCTCTCACCCGTGGAACATTTTGAATACAATATAAGCAAATTCATTAATGACGAAAATATTGACGGTGATAAAAGCTAGTTTTACTTCAAGATGCATTTTGACGTTTGGACAAACATAGACCTTATCGTATGAGATCCATCACCGTCAAAAATCCCCCTAAACATGAAACATCTTCTCAAGATTCTGCGCACTCAAAGGAGAAGGACTTGAATTCCATAGTGACATCGATTGGAAACTTATTACCAGTGACTTCTCGAAAATAGAGGAAAATAGTATTAACATATCTCATGTTGGAAAATGATGGTGATGATCATCAAGTTCAAGTCAATAGCAGAGGTAAAGGAACTATAATTAAGGGAAAAATTTAAAATCTAGTTGATTTAATTTGCGATTGGGAGACAAATCTTAAAGGACTTTTATCATTTGACAATAATCTATATACCTTTCTAAATGCATCAAACTTCTCCAAAATTTTTATTGTCAAGAAGCAAATTCTCAAGAAATTAGGAGAATATAGTCCCATAACAACACCAACACCATTTAAAAAAGAAGAAGAGGAAGATTTTAATTCAATCTTAGAAAATACTAGCACTCATAGCAGCAGCAGCAATGATTTGATAACACAGACGATGACGACTAGACAAAAGTGAAGAAGTATTGATTCACCCTCCAGTGTGCAAAAGGGGATTGCGCATTAGACTACACGTGTGCGTTCAAAATGGATGAAGTTTTAAAGCATGTATATGAAAATATTTGTGAAGTTGGATGTGTAAGTTCACCCACAACACGATGACGGCTAGTCAAAAGTGAAGAAGTATTGATTCACCCTCCAATGTGCAAAAGGGGAGTGGATATTACTTACATGTTTGCGGTCAAAATGGATGAAGTCTTAAAATATGTCTATGAAAATTTTGATGAAGCAGGAAGTCTAAGTTCTCCCACAAAGCTTTCTAAAATTGCCTATGACATAGATGTGAACAAATTAAAAATGCAAAAGAGTATCTAAAAGATTAACGGGATTACGCACTGTACCGGAATCACAGGCTTCGTGGCAAACAATATTGACAAAATAAAGCCTTTTTCCCTCTACATATAGTGCAAACTGATATTTTAACTTTAGACGCGATTCAACAATACATCCTACAAATATATTATACCGGCAATCAGTGTCTTTAGTCGAAATGCATATGCCAAGCTATTGCAATCAAAGAGAGGTGTTGAAGTTGCTCATGCCTTAGAAAGTATTCTTGAACAGGATTGCTATAGAAAATTCAATCAGATCGCGGTAGCATATTTATTAATCCTCATGTGCAAAAGGTTCTATTGAAATATACTACAACACTCTATCATAATCACAGCCCGATAAATACTTTATTGGCTGAACGAATTATAATAACGATTTTTATATTAATTTAAAAATATTGCGCGTTGAAAAATTTTGCTGCTTTTATTCATTATTTAAATAAAATTTTGAACATATATAAACCACGACCATATCGATCACTGTCCAATTTAGCCCTCAAGACGTTCATTGCAGTGAAAATACATTTGATGCATTTCTAAAGCAATATTCCAGTGAAAAAGAAAAAATTGTGAAAAAGGAATTCAATGTTGGCAATACTGTTCGAATTAATAGAACCACCAATATTTTTGAAAAGAGGAATTATCTATGGAGCACAGAACTTTTTAAAGTGTCCAAAATCCTATACACTGAACCCACGACATATCGACTGCGAGACACCAAAGATGATGAGATTCTCGGCGGTTTTTATAAATACGAACTACAAAAAGATAGAAACACTAGTGAAATTTATCAAATTGAAAAGATATTAAAGAGTCGTGCTGGCAGGGGCAAGAGACAGTTGCTTGTTCGCTCGCTAGGATACAACTCTGATTTTGATTCTTGGGTTGCAGTTGAAGACATTGACAATGCCAAATGATTACTATGTGACATTCATATCCAATGTTTCCGATCCTCTCTACAATGATTTGAATTGAACAAGTGATGTTTGGACGAAACTCTCTCCCACCATCAAATTCGAGGGCGTGTATGAAGTGACTCTTGTCGACTGTATTCTAAAAAATATATATAACATCATGAGGAAAGATTGCAAATATGATATAAAAATTATACCCTATGATTGGCCCCACCCACAGGTGATCAAGAACAGATTCAAAAGATCAATTGGATGAATTATCCATATATTGAATTACCCTACAAAAAACTCACCTGCGTGAATGATTTATGTCGTTCTATCAATAAAAAATTTTCGCCCGGAAGAAATGAGCTTTCATTTCAACTACTCAAAGGAAGAGGGCAAGATCTATATTAGTTCACCCATTGTCGATGAAAAGGTTTTTCTCAATGATAATCTTAAAGATGTTCTTGGCTTTAAGCTCAATATGGTAAAAGTGCTGGAAATACTAATTTTATTTTTGCTGACTACCCACCTGTCTTCTCTACGGACATATGTATATTTCTTTACGCATCATTTGTTGAAACATCCAGAGTTGGTAATAGCAATATCCCTCTCCTACGAGTTCTTGAACGAAAAACAAATCAAGAACATATTCACCATTACAATATAAAGCATCTTCAGTATATCCCCGTAAACACTTCCTATTTGGAACTCTGTCTGCTGACACTAAGAGCGGAATTAGGTGATCCCCTAGCAATATCAAAACGTTTGGCTGTGATTATATGCCATTTTCGACCAATTAAACAACAAGATGTCTAATAAAAAAGTGGTATTTATTTGTCTAGATATTGACTGATATGTTAATACTCTTGGTCCAAGACATTTGGGCAATGGAATGAACTATTACAAAAGCTGCTCATCAATATCTGGCTACGGTGTTGGTAGTTGGTTTGTTAAGCTGTTTCGCTCTGCACTACCTCTGGCTATAAAATATATTGTACCGGGCTGCGACAGATTTTGCATCCTCTACACTATACGATTGGAGCTCTGGCAAGGATTTTAAAAATAGTGCTTCAAAAAATCTTAGGTAAAGTGCACGAACCCTTGGCGAACAATTGAAATCTCATCTAAATGGAAAAGGTTTAAAAAGGTCGAGAAACAGTGCACCACTCATCAATTTCTACTCAGTTCAGAAATAAAAGACATCACTCTTGTCAAAGAAAAGAAGGAAAAAGACAACACGTGAATTAAACAGCAGAAGAAGAAGCCCCAGGAAGAGAATTGTTAGATCTAAACTAGATTTCTTTTCCTAGATGGCATATCTACTGCATAAGGATTCCCAACCTTAAATCAGTTCATCTTTATATCTGTTCAATGCAGAGGATGTTGATGTGAGTGTAAAAAATGGCTACTATGAACAATTTTATCCACAACAACCCCTCTCCGATAATATCCACTTTCAAATTTATTCCAATGAAGACTACTTTATGGGCATGTCTTCAACATTTATAGATTTATGAATGAGAGTCCGGTAATCCGATAAAACATTGCCAATTCTTGGCTATGGAATATTCTATGAAAATTGTATATTACGTAATTTTTTTCGTCAAATTAGTGTCTGCATAAATGGCACACTGGTGAGCACAAGCAACAATCTCTCAAATTATAAAAGCTATACACAATTTATGCTGATGACACACAAGGAATTGAGAGGCACCTCCAATGTATATGAATATATTAATTATAGTAATAGTACAGATGCACTTAAAAATGCTACAACTAGTGAATTACATTTAGTTAGAAAAATATATCATGACATATCTAATATACCCCAATGGCTACCACCAAATATTAAAGTGGATATAAAATTGACACTTTCTCCATCTAATTTCATTTTACGAAAGGAACTTGCAGCCAATCCTGATGTAACTCTCTCCCTCACCTTGGCAATACTACATTTACGCACACAGCAGGTTATGAGTTCTGTTGCTTTGGCAGTAGAGCCAGTGGAAATAATATTAAACTACTTGTTCCTCATACAATCACCAATTAACGTCATATTGCCACAGGCTCAAGTGCCTTCACCGACTCATCCTTTATAAATGGCTAAATTCCGTCAAAATTAGCATTGGCATTTGTAAAAAGCGCTAATGCAATAGGATCATGGACTGGATGCCCACATAAATTTTAAATGTTTGGGCTTTCATCTCTTGTCTGCAAAGTAAATGGAATCCCACTCTACAATCTATCTTTCGATAAATCCTATAGGACATTGTATGAGTTGACCATGCAAACCCTAGATAATGATTCACAACTATTTGAAAATGGTATTACCGAAGAAATGTTCACTAAAACACATGGTATTATTGTATTGGATTTATCTGGAAGATATGAGAATAGTAAGACCGGTTAGTGTGCGTTTATAGTGTACATTTGTCGACACATTAGCTGAGAGTATTGCACTAATGTCACTAAATAAATTTGAAACCTATCGGGAAATCTCTCCCGAAATCAGTGTTTTATTAGACCTTGCACCATGAACACCAGTCAAATAATTAATGTATTTAATATGGACCCCTACACGTCCAAATACAGATCCTACTGTCTGCCTTCGGACTTTCTTGGAAAAATTCAAAGTGTCAACAGTACCCTAATCATTGTTAATAGCAGTCTCTCGACTGTGAATACTAGCCATTGGTTGTGCATCTTTCAAACAATGAAGACGATTGAATTTTTTGATCCTCTCGGTCTACCCAATATATTCTACACTCCAAACATAAGCAACTATATTGTGAACATTGGGAAAAATATTATTCAAAATTGGGATAAAGTGCAGGATCTGACGACTAAAAGCTGTGGTTTCCATGCGCTACTATATTTCGTGTTCAGATGTCGCGGCTATGCTTACAAGCAGTTTCTCAACATTTCTGTAGACAATCCACATCTGAACGACTTTATGGTGGAAAATATCCTATCAGACCTGTATAATAATAGTTTTAGTGCCCTACGAGTAAAGTGATTAAAAAATGTATGTGAATTTGTTTATTAATAAAGAAAAAATATATATACAACTATATCTTATTCTTGACTTTAGATTTCTTCTTCGGTGTATAGGCAACTATCATGAACCACTCATACTGGTAGATCATTTGAATTCTCTGTATGTTGATCTTGATTGACTGCAAATTCAGGGTCATATTTTAACAGTATAATGTTACTTCACTCTTGTCATATCTCTTTGTATATTAAATGATACTATTTGCATCCATATTGTGAAATTCATGCGTTTCAATCTGCCTATTTGAAGCCATATCACATACAGTGTTTCCAAATGGTGAATCACATTCGGTAACTGCCAAATAAAAATCACTAGGTTTATAGTCATAGGAGGCAGTGTCGTCACAACGATGACGTAGAAACGGAATTGGCTTTTTACCCCAACAGTTGAATCGTAGACCTGATTCTTCCTCCCAAAATAATTTAAATCCACGACGATACCAATCTCGTAGAAATAAACTAAAATCACGTTTGGGGTTCTTTCCAATCATACCTGGATCATTATTCTCCCACTGATTACAACTTATCATAGTGGCACTTGGAGCAAAGATGTTCTCTGGGGTGAGAGTCACAAATATCTTCAAGACATGAATTACAGTCTTTAATTTGTACTACATATCCTTTAAGTAATTTAAAAGGATTACATAATTTGCACTTTTCATTATAGTCATCAATATTTGTACTATTCTCACATGATGACCAACTGCCTAGAGTGTACATGCATAGTGGACATGTATAGAACATTTATCGGTTTCCGTTGTAAACTCTTTCACAGCTAAAAAGAAACTCATCCTCATTGATAAATTCAGAGGGGAATGGGAGAGAAGAAACTCTGTGACATTACCTCTTTCGAAGGGTGAGCCATCTATATTGAATATATTGCAATGATTTCAAAAGTAATTCCACAATATTTTTCTGCTTTGTTTCAATTAATATATCAATAAATTGAGTAAAAGTATTTAAGTCACATCGTAAAAGCTTCATACAATAGTCCAATGGGGGAGAATCAGTTTTTATTATATTGTCAGGTGTCCCCTGTGAGAATATCTTCCGTTGAATGGATAACTCGAGAAAATCGTCATCCAGAATCAAATGTTTTTCTATAATCACAAGATTCAATCTAATTCTCTCTTTCTCAAATTTATTCATTTTTCAATCCTATAAATCACACTGCTGACTCTAGACTAACCATGATTCGTTCTACGTTAAGAATATTTAATAACATAATATTCAAACAAAAGGGTGACATTTTTGATTTTCAAACAATTTTATTCTATAATTACAACAATAATATATATTACACATATACAATTAGCGATATAACTTATTGTCCTCAATATGCATCACTATTGCATTAAGACAACTTTTAAGTCTATTCACATGTGCTATATCAACTTTTGCAGCGAAACATAATTGATCCTCTATTTTAAATTTGCTCAAAGATAACACATATCTTGCCTATACTTCATCCCATTCATGATAAAGCCGTGATCCTCTTGTGATTTCCACCGCAATGTTTGGTGCTCTTGTATCATTGCCACCAACTCCACTATCAAATTCTAATATTATAAACATTCCACTCATTATTACTAGTATATCTTAATGAGTAATATCAAACTGTTTTCACTCCTTGAATTCTATTCTCACACTAATAACAACTATAAGAAAAATCCGTTCTTATATTCACTGCGATCTTGTCCCATTAGTGTTTCCGAATCCCATATTGGCCTAGAAAGAGACACATGATCTTGTACCGTTAGACTCGCTTATTCATTAATAATATAATAACACTCATAACCATCAAACAACATCATACATGTTGACCAACAAACAGAACCATGAAAAAACACTCATAACCATCGAACAGAACCATGAAAAAACATCAAATCATCAACCATGAATAACCATCAAACCAACCATCAATAAACAGAACCATGAAACAGAAAAGTTTATTGGGTCCAGCTTTAAGGGAAAGGAATTATAATTCAGGGAAAAAGTTTTAATCTCGTTGATTTAATTTGTGATATGGTGACGAATCGTAAAGGACTTTTATCATTTGACAATAATCTATACACCTTTCTAAATGCATCAAACTTCCCCAAAAGTCTTATTGGCAAGAAGCAAATTCTAGAATCAAATTCTTGTTGGCAAGAAGCAAGTCCAGCTTTGGATCGAAAAATAAACTATTTCCGTATAAATTGAAATAATAAAGGTTTTTGACAGTAAACTATAGTTTTATGTATGGAAAATACATTTCTCTGGCTCAAATATGAAATTTTGGTTAGACAAACTCCAGCTTTGGATCAAAATATATGCCATGCATCCTTTTACAGTGTTTTAGAGGGTGGTGACCCCAATTTTATTTGTGGTATTTACTGTTTCTTCTAATTTGACATGATAATAAATTAAAACTTCTGATTGCTTTAGTTGTCATTTATGTATTCATAGTAATTTGTGTTAGTTTTAAGTTTGACATATCTTTATTTCTGCTCTTTCCATGGTTCAATCTCATCCCCTTACTTTTCTTTGAAAAACTTAGTTCTCGGGAAGGTTTTTTCCAGGTTTTACTAAAGACATCAAATCTCATACAGGCTTTTATCAATGACATAAATCTCGTCCTGCATGTATAAAAAATTCAAAATTTAGATATCTAGCTAATTGTGGAATTTTAGACATGAAAATTATGGATATAATGAAAAATATTAAGTAATCCTGTTTGTTAAATTTAGAGAACACACCCAAGTATCTCCAAGAGGGAGAGAACATATGGGACGCATAGAGTTTAACTGAATCTGAAGAAGAGTTCCTTCTTTTTAACAGTATCGAACATAGTACAGATGATATAATGGAGATCTACTACACAGAAGATGGACTATTGTATACATCAGATGATTTGGTATGAAGGAGGCCTTCGGCTCGAGTCTGTGTCGAGGACGATGATCGCTTATATGAGGACATACCCTTTTGAGGAATATAGAAATACTCAATAATGATGATGGTGATGATGCCAGTATTCAAATACTTACAAAACCATCATCTCAAATTTAAGTTATTATCGTTGAAGACAGGGCAGTGGAGGAGGATGTAATATATTTAAAAAGCATTTTTTTAGAGAGAGAGAGATTTATTCTAAATAAAGAAACAATTTAACATAAGTTTAGCGGCCAACCCAAGAAGTAAAAACTTGTCGAAGGGGGTGGCTAAAATACACTAACATAACAAAACAATAAAAAAACGAAAAAAATTATAACTTATCTATATCACAGTCCCCAAACAGCACCACAAACCTTAAACCTTAACATTTTCATTAAATTTGCAATCATATTCATAATCATCACTCCCAGGAGCCATACAAATTCACCAGTATCATTATTATTAAACAAAAAAAAAGACTAAAATTCATACTTACTAAAAAGCATCCCTTTAATTACTATCTTAAACGAAGAAATATCACTTATATTTTTTATATTTTGATCAAGATGGTTCCAACTTCTGATCCCCCTGTGAAGCAAAGAAAACATCGATCGGGCCGAAAATACCAGTGGAATATTAATCTCTGCAAATGACCTAGCACCATAATCATAGACAGAAGATCTCAGGTTAGCCAAGCTATCAAAACACGGGAGGTTTATACCCCTCTGAATCCTAAAAATGAATAGAAGTGTATACAACTCCTGTAATCCAGAAGCTGGCAGTATCTTTACACGCTCATACACGTTTCGTACCGAATCCCGGGGTTGTAGGCCATCTAACAGCCAAGCAGCGTTGTTTTGTAGAACTTGTATTGGCCGAGCAATAGAATTATAAAAATCGATTTAACGAATCAATAAATGATTAGAAGAATGATTTTATTTAAATAGCATTGATGAAAAATAGAAATGGTTGATTTCTTAAGAAAAAAAAACGTTACACTGCTAACTTATATGAAATTTTTTTATCTTTGATATTTTATTTTGGAAGTCTCTGCTGGTATCCTTACTCTAGGCTTAACGAGTAGGAGAAAATTAATATAGTACAAACAAATTTATTGTATGATTACGATATAAGACTTAAGAATGGTAATAATAATTATATTTATCGTTAAATGATATATGAGAGCTCTTCCATCCCGATTTTCGCTGTTTAAAAGCCATTCCATAAAATAGACTCTTATGTTGTCTCTTAAAGGACCTCTTTTTATCTTCTTTTAGATCATATTCATCATAATATTCACTGTTATATCTTGCACTATGCTCGTTTTTCTTTGAGTTTTCATCACTGTCTTTTATACTATATTTTGAGATATCTCTGTAGAGAAAGCCCTCTTTTCCCTGTCAATTCTTTCGATCTTCCTTTTCAGCCGTATCAAACCTTGTTTTATGCGAGCTTGCTTGCAATCTGTATAAATTTCTCTCCATATAATCTATGATTTTTCTTCTCATTTCCTCTAGATTTTTCTCCTCTATCCCAGCGTCTACACTTTCAAAGCATGTAGTAGGTTCATGAGAATACTCAAAATAATGATGATGTTCTTTACATATAGAACAGTCACAAAAAATGATATTTCTAACTCGACAAGATCAACCAAAGGATCAGGCATCTTATGATCAGGGGCATATTGTGCAGGCAATAACGGTCTGGAAGGGGGATTTGAGGTATGGATGGGCTATGCATCGTCGAAGGTTTTATTGGTGTTGCATTTTTATTGTTCCTTGCCCTTTTCATTGGGCCTGTCAACTCATAATTGTCCTAGAAAAGAAGAAAAATGAAGTATAAAATATTGAATCCCTGTTAGAGAGCCTCCTTCTACAGAATTTATTGTAAGACATAATTTTGTTTAGAAAGCATCTTAAATTGTCCCAAAGAAGCCCCTCCCCCTTTTCAGCAAAGCAAAAAGTAAAAATTTGCGATGAAGAAGCTAAACTTAGAAATCAAACATTTTTAATACAAAACTTGTGAGAAATAAATCTTGACAGTCAGTAGTCTGTAGCCTTAGGATAGAAATCAATGTTTCTATCTTTACCATTTAGAAAAAATTTAAAAACATACCTAGAGACGCAACGCATATACTTGCATATTATTCCTCTAGGGTCAAAGGTTTATATCATTTAAAAGGGACCTGCGTTTCAATAAAACTTTTCATAGTAGGTATGTATCTTTTTCTTAACCCCTGTCCCCCCTCATATAAACACTGAGCACACAAAATGGAAAACAAATACATTATGAAACTATTTATTATAAGTAACATCCATCCACTCTTGCAATTCAAAGCATTTACTGCAGTTAATTTGACGGGAATAAAAAAGTATATTCTTCAGAAAAAACTCTGCTATCCTAATTCATATGGATTTAGCATACAGGATGCTCACTTGACCTGTGACAATAATTATCCCAATTTAAATCTTTCTGGAACTGATAAAAGTCATAGTTGGAATCGACATACCTAAGAGTTGACGGTTGTAAGTTTTCACTTTTGCTAGGATATCGAAAGCATGAAAATTACATGAATTTGTCGAAAAAGGGAATTATTTCCAATGAAAGAATTAAAATCGCTAGTGGGGGGAGGGAGGTTACATGGTAAAAGAGAGCGTGTTTTACGCTTTATAGTGACTATAAATATCACATAGTGGATACTTTTTTTGTGGGGGGGGGTATACCCGAAAATTAAAGAGAATGCCAGGGGACTACAAAAATGATTTTATTTCGAAATAACCCAAGAAAATTTACTAAATAGAACTCACATTATAAATCTCTGTAGCTAAAGTTTCCAAATCAATAATATCAAATGTACTCTAAATGATGCTTTGAGACTGTATTATAAATCAATGCATGTCCATTATAAGCAAAATCTCAAGGGTGAATTGTGATGTAAGGGAAACCTTATGTAACTCCCTGATTGACCTAGAAATAGACACGTGATTCTGTCCCGTTACCGGATCAATACATTTAGAAAAATCCCCTGCTTGGGACACCTGATCCTTTTCCTGTTGGCGAATCAATACATTACCCCGTTAGTATTCAGTGTGCATGTGCAAACTTCTTCCCGGAGTCAATACACTTAGAAAAAGCCCCCCTTATGGACCTTGAAAAAGGTTTCATTGACCCGTTAGAATCAACCATAGATGGCAGTAGTGGTGCCCCGTCACGACTGACATCCCCTTTTCTACTAAAAAGATGTACACTCCAAGTTGAAAAAAAATTTTTAGTTTGAACTTGTATTGACTTGATAAATAAAGCCTTTGAATAATATTGGTTATGACATAATGTCAAAAAGGTAATGTTGGGAGGGGAAAAAGATGTGTGCTCCAATTTGAAAAAATTAATTTAGGAGGAATATTAAGAAAGGAATGTGTATGGAATTGATAAAATTAGGCCTTTGAATAATATGGGTCTGTGTTGGGGTATGCAGAAAATTAAAAAGTAATGTTAGGAGGGGGACAAGAGGCATAAAAGATGAAGTTAAAAAAGGATATAGGAGGAATATTAACAAAAGAGCATGCATTGAATTGATAAAATAAAGCCTTTGAGTAATATTGGCTTGTGTTGGGATAAACATAAATTCGAAAAGTAATGTTGTGAGGGAAAAAAGATGTGCACTCCTTGTGCTACTCTTTTTCCCCTCCCAACATTACTTTCGACTTTATGTACATCCCATCACAAAACAATACTATTCAAAGGTTTAATTTTATCAATTCAAGACATGGTCTTTTCTTAATATTCCTCCTAAAACTTTTTTTCAACTTGGAGTACACATCTTTTACCCCTCTTAACATTACTTTTTGACTTTATGTATATCCCTACACAAACCAATATTATTCAAAGGCTTTATTTTATCAATTCAATACAATTTCCAACTAAAAACATTTTTTTCAACTTGGAGTGCCCCTAATTTTCCCCTCCCAGTATTAATTTTTGACTTTATGTATATCCCAACACCAAACAACAATATTGTTCTAAGGCATTATTTTATAAATCCAATACAAATTCTTTTCGTAATATTCCTCCTAAGACCATTTTTTTCAATTTTAGAGTGCACATCTTTCCCCTCCCAACATTCTTTTCGACTTTATGTTTATCCCAACACAAACCAATATTATTCAAAGGCTTTATTTTATCATTTCAATACATGTTTTTTCTTAATATCCCTCTTAAATCCATTTTTGAACTTGGAGTCTACATCTTTTCCTCCTCAAAACTTTACTTTTCGACTTTATGCATACCCCCACACAGAACAATATTAATCAAAGGTTTAAATTTTATCAATTCAGAACAAGTTCTTTTCTTAATATTCCTCCTATATCCAGTTTTCAACTTGGAGTGCACATCTTTTTTTCCCTCCCATCATTACTTTACGACTTTATGTATATCCCAACCCCATACAATAATATTCAAAGGCATTATTTTATAAATTCGGTACAAGTTCTTTTCTTAATATTCCTCATAAATCCGTTTTTTCAACTTGGAATACACATCTCTTTTTCCCTCCCAACATTACTTTTTTACTATATATATATCAAAACATAAAACAATATTATTAAAAGGCTTTATTTTAAGAATTCGATAAGTTCTTTTCTTAATATTCCTCCTAAACCCTAGCATGTGTTAAACATTATGTATAAATCATAGATGAAAACTGAGAGTAAGCTAAAAGATGTTTATTTCCTAAAAATACTTAGAAGAAACATATGATTTTAAGAAAAATATGCATAGTTACAAATTTCTATTATAAAAACCCCCTCTTTTATTTCTTAAGAAATGTGAAGATTTCCTATTATGGGACAATGACTTTCTTGATTTTATATTTGTTCGTCGTCTCTCTCTCTCTCTCTGTCTCTCTCTGTCTCTCTGTATGTCTCTCTGTCTCTCTGTGTCTCTGTCTCGGTCTCTCTCTATCTCTCTCTGTCTCTCTGTCTCTATCTCTCTATCTCTCTCTCTCTCTATCTCTCTCTCTCTCTCTCTATCTATCTCTCTCTCTCTCTCTCTATATCTCTCTCTCTCTGTCTCTCTCTTTTTCTCTCTCTTTCTAAATCTTTGAACAATCTATGGGTATCTTAAAGCTAAACATGACCTATAAGTCGTGAATTAAAATGGAAGATAAGCTAAGACATGTTTATTGCTTAAAAATATATTCAAGAAAAAAAAATAATTGGAAAATATACATATTTAAATATTTAAAAAAAAAGCTTAATCCATTTGATATGAGGAAGAGCATGAGTTAAGATCTTTTGATATCTGATACATTTTTTGTCAGGTATCTTTTCATGCACCTATTGAGTGAAACATCTAACTACATCTTCCGGATCATGCACTGATTGCAGGTATTTCTCACATTTGAAATCTTCTAGTTGAATAATACTATGTCTTTATCACATTTTTCTAGTAAAAGTTTATAAGTTGGCACGCTACCCTTAACATAAACAGCTTGCACACCAAAAAAACTGCATCTTTTCTGAATTTCCTCTTTTACATGTTTTATTTCAGAGCCATTTTCATTACGAGGTCTTATGGTTTTAATGTAAAAGCCGTTTCGATTTATAAAATTTAATGTTGGACTCCATATTTTTCTCTTATACTTCTCCATGAAAATAGTAATTTCAGATTCAGCATGTCGGAGAACCCTAAAAGGTCATCCCTAAAAGGGTAAGTTAACCCTAAAAGGTTACAGAATCTCTATGAAGTGATTTAACGCATAAAATAAACTAGATAGTGTCGACAACTAGTTATATATTACCATTGGGACAGTTGCATAGTGTCTATGAGCAAGCATCGTGGGCAATTATATGTTTGGATTCTCTGTGGGTCAATTAGGGGATACGGATCGTCGTTTACTAACATTTTATTCCAATAAACGAGGTATACTAAATCTATTCAATATGTCGGTGTGCCCCCCAAAAGAGCGTAATTTCTCGCTACCCAAACTATATATGATGATAAAAATATGGCCTTTTAGATGTTCTTTATAAGCCAAAACTGATAAAATCACTAAATTCAGTTACTAAATTTGTTCAACATTTCGGTGTGTCCCCCAAAAGAGCGTACTCTCTCATTATCCTAAATTTTAACTAGATGAAAAATAAGGTCTTTCAGGTAATATTTATTAACCAAAACTTATCACATCACTAAATTCAGTTACTAAATTTGTCGAACAATTCGTTATCCCCCCCCTATTTTCTTGTTTTTGACAATCCATTTGTACTATTTGTAAAATTTTTAGATATTAAAAATTGTGTATTTCTCAAAATGGGATAATGATTATTATGATGCTTATGAACTATGTGAGAACATGATGAATTTTTTTATGGAACTGATTCAAAAGATGAAACGTATATTGAACTTGTACATGACACCCCATAAATAATTATCTTTTTAATATCCCTACGCTGATTTCCCCTCCCGATAAACTTTCTTCTTTGGAGCAGTGACAAACTATCTGCTTTCATTTCAATTAATAACTCTATTTATTTTTTTCAAACCCATCTTAAAAATAAAACTTCACCTCAAATGTCCTTCTGAACTCAATCTGCAAAAATAATAAAAAAAATATGAAAAAAGCTTAAAATTAACAAAGTTTAAACTCTGTAGATTCACCTGAAATTTAATTTATGTGTCTGAAGTTGGTGCATTTCGTAGGAACAAAGAACAATTTAACGTTTCGTGTTCATCTTTCAATCTGTATCTTGCCGTTTAACTTAGTCGGTCAAAAATATGTTTGAAAATAGGTGTTTCGAAGATATTAATTTTTTTTAATGGTGGTAATTTTCTTTTTAATATTGATTTTATTTCTGGATGTTTGCATGAACCGTTGAAGTGTAATTGCCTATGGTTAGTAAATAGAAAAGTCATAATAAGGAAACATTTAGGCCATGGATAACTTTTAAAAAGATAACATTCTAAATGTCCAATTTGATAATGTTAAGCTAAAAAGTGTCAGAAATGAATGTTCAATCCCTTCGCTTGTATAACTCCCAAAAGATGAGGTCTGATATGACGTTCTGATAACTTTTTTTTGTATATTTATAACTCTTAATGGAGCCTCTTTATTGAAAATTGGAACTTGTGTATTATAGCGACCACAATCTAGAAATTCTAACTTTTTCCTGTCTAAATAATCCCTAAAAGTAATTTCTGTTTCTTTCTTTGTGTATCGACAACTATACTCAGTTGTTATATTAAACATTAAGTACAAACAACTTATGCAGTTGAAACCATAACAAACAGAAATGTCGTAAATTGATTTCAACAATAGCAAGCAATGCAATAAAATATTTTTATTCAAATAATTACAAGATGAATATCATCATAAAAATGAACACCTTAAATCTCTCATAAAATACTTGTTTTTTCTACAAATAGTTTTTTTTCCAGATGTCATAAATTTCAATTTCAGGGGTATACACAACTTTTAACAACCTTGTCATATATTATAATGTTTTATCAGTCATCACCCACTTTGTGTGATCTCGTTCTATATCACGGGTTTTGTTGTTCTTCTTCTTCCTGGGATATCTTATATATGTATTCCGAGAAGAAATATCTATTGTAACCCATCTGCAAAAAAATCAAACTTTCTCCTCAAGATTTTGCATTTTATTCTGAAATATCTCACAATTACAATATTCCAACTTGAATAATGGAATATCTGATTTGCATACGACAATTAAAAGTTTATCAGTGGGTATATTGCCTTTTACGTAGAGTACTGTCACACCAAAAACACTACATATTTCTCCAACTTCCTATTGTACCGTGGATAGATCCTTCCCTCCTTCATAGAATGGGAGGATCACTCTATCATATAAGCCTAGTTTGTTTATAATTCGCCATGTCATACTCCACCTGTCTTTATTGTAAGCATACATATCATAGTTGATATGCCAGTGATAGCAAGAGACTTCACTATGATAAGTAGTCAACAATAAAATGCACATTCAAAAATAACACCATAAGCTGACTTCTTTAAACCAAAGAATTCGCAATCGAGAACACCGTACATCTTTGAAGTTTCTCAACGTTGTGAAAAATTCAGAAAATTATGCATTTGAGGATGACAAACCCCCCCGAGCCCCCAGGGCAAAGGATGTAAGTTATGCCCTTGAGTTATATAAGGTCTTTATAGATAGCGTTGTCTTAGAAACATCAAAAGGGGCTAGTTTAATTTGAAATTGAAAGGGCTAGTTCCCTTTTTAATAGTCGAAAGAGATTGGAGGTTAACTAGCCCCCTCTCATGCCCACCATTTTACCAAACATATCCATTAAAGATTTCAGATAGCCATTTTGCTCAACGTAGTTGAAAGTTCTGCTAGTTAGGTTTTTTACGATGACAACCCCCCTACAGTCCTCACGGCAAGGGTTGCAAGTTATGCTCTGGGAGCATATAATGTTTTTATTGAAAGCTTTGTCGTAGAAACTTGAAAAGGGGCTCATTCGATTGGAAATTCAAAGGGCCATTTCCTTTTTTAGTAGTCGAAAGTGATTGGAGAGCAACTAACCTCCCTCTCATGCCTACCTTTTCCCCAAACACACCTAATGAAAATTTTGAGATAGCCATTTTATTCAACTTAGTTAAAAATACTGGAAATTAGGTAATTGAGGATGACAACCCCCCCACAGCCCTCAATGCAAGGGTTTTAAGTTATGCCCTTGGGGCATTTACGGTTCTTATAGAAAGTGTTGTCGTAGAAACTTCAAAAAGGAATCATTCCAGTGGAAATTGAAATGGATAGTGCCCTTTTAAATAGTCGAAAGTGATTGAAACGCATCTAACAACCCTTAAAAGAAAATTCCTCCAAACACATCCAATCAAAATATTGAGATAGTTATTTTGTTCAACGCAGTTGAAAAGTCTGGAAATTATGTCTTTGAGCAAGACACTCCTCCCAGAGCCTTCAGGGCAAGGGTTGTAGGTTATGCCATTGGGGCATATAAGGTTTTTATTGAAAGCTTTATCGTAAAAACTTGAAAAATGGCTCATTCGATCGGAAATTCAAAGGGCTAGTGCCCTTTTTAATAGTCAAAATTGATTGGAAGGAAACTAAACCCCCTTTCACGCCGCCTTTTTTCCCAAACACATTCAATAAAGATTTTTAAATAGCCATTTTGTTCAATGTAGTTAAAAGTTTTAAAAATTTGGTTTTTAAGTTGGACAACCCTCCCCCCCCCCAGCCTAAAGGGGAAGGGGTTTAAAATCTCCCCTGGGGGAATATAAGATTTTATAGAAATAGTTGTCGTAGAAACAAGGGCTCAATAGATTGGAATTTGAAATGGCTAGTGCCCTTTTTAATAGTTAAAATGATTGCCGAGTAACTAGCCCCCTCTCACGCTCACCATTTCCCCAAACAGATAAAATCACTATTTTGAGATATCCAGTTTTTTCAACGTTTTTGAAAGTTCTGGAAATTATATCTTTGAGGATGACAACCCCCTACAGTCCTCAGGGCAAGGGTTATAATTTATTCCCTGGGGTCATTTAAAGTTTCTATAAAAAGCGTTGTTGTAGGAACTGCAAAAACGGCTCATTTGATTGGAAATGAAAAGGGCTAGTGCCCTTATTAATAATCAACAGTGATTGGAGGGCAACCAACCCTCCTCTCACACTCGCCATTTGCCAAATACATTCAATCAAAGCTTTGAGATGGCCATTTTGTTCAACGTAGTTGAAAGTTCTGGAAGTTATGCATGTAAGAATGACAAAACCCCCAGAGGCCCCAGGGCAAAGGTTGTAAGTCATGCCCTGGGAACCTATAAGGTTTGTATAGATAGTGTTCTCTTAGAAATTTCAAAAGGGGCTCATTCGATTGGAAATTGAAAGGGCTAAGGCCCTTTCTAATAGTAGAAAGTGATGGGAGGGTAACTAACCCCCTCTCCTAACATTTCCCCAAACACATCCAATCAAAATTTGGAGATAGCCATTTTGTTGAACGTAGTTTAAAGTTCTGAAAATTCGGTCTTTAAGGATGACAATCCCCCTCGCCACAGCTCTCAGAGCTAAGGTTTTCGATTGGAAATTGAGAGGGCTATTGCCCTTTCAATTTTTTTTTGGAAGGGAAGGTTGTTTAACTTCAGAAGAGGTTCAGTCTTACTCCCTAAAATAGACCATTTCAATATAAAACAAACAGAAATTAATCATAAAAACTTTTTGCACAAAATAAGTTTTTCAAAAAACAGTAAAGAACTCCATTAAACCAAAAATAAACGAAAATAGAATCAAATAATTTACCAAGCCTGGGGGCATTTAAGGTTTTTATAGAAAGTGTTGTCGTAGAAACTTCAGAAAGGGTTCATTCGATTGGAAATTTAAATGGCCAGTTCCCTTTTTAATAGTCAAAAGTAATTGGATAGCAACTGACACCCCTTTCACGGCCACCATTTCCCCCAACAAATCCAATCAAAATTTTGATATAGCCATTTTGTTCAACGCAATTGAAAGTTCTGGAAATTATATGTTTGAGCAGGAGACTCTCCCTGCAGTCTCCAGGGCAAGGGTTATAAGTTATTCCCTGGGGGCATATATGGTTCTTATGGAAGGAATGCTCATAAAAACTTAAGAGAGGGCTCATTTGATTGACAATTGAAAGCTCTAGTTCACTTTTTAAGCTTCAAAAGACATTATAGGGTAACCAGCTTCCCCCCCCCTCGAACACTTTTTTCCCAAATGCATCCAATAATAATTTTAAGATCGTAATTTTGTTAACAATAGTTCAAAGGTACAATAACAGATATTATGGTGTCGACAAAACACCCCAGGGTCCAGGGGCAGACGTTGTAAGTTATGCCCTGAGGCATAAATGGGTCTAATGGAAGGGATGCTCGTATCAACTTCAAAGAGGGCTCACTTGTTTGGAAATTCAAAGTTCACTTTTTAAGAGTCAAAAGAGATTGGAGGGCACCTAGCCCCCCTCCATGCCCCTTTTTCCTCAAACCCATCCGTGAGGAACTTTGAGACAACAATTTTATTAAAAATACTTCAAAGACCATAGAGCGAAAACTCCGAGGTCGACACAGCCCACCTGGGCCTGAGGGCAGGTGGTGTAAGTTATGCCCTGGGGGTATTTATGGTTATTATTGAAGGGATAAACATAAAAAAACTTCAGATAAGGCTCATTTGATTGGAAATGGAAAGTTCTAGTTCAGTTTTTTAGATTCAAAAGAGATTAGAAGGACACTAGCCCACCCCCTCACCCCCTTTTACCCCCAAGGATACCCTAAAAAATTTAATATATCCAATAATTTATAAATTTTTAAAAAAAAGATAAAAAAAAACATGTGTCGTCACAACCCCCAAGAGCCCTGGGGCCGGCTTGTAAGTTATGCCCTGGAGCATATATGGTTCTTATGAAAGAGATGCTCGTATAAACTTCAAAGAGGTCTCATTTGATTTGAAATTGAAACTACAAGCTCACTTTTTAATAGTCAAAAGAAATATGAGTGCAGCTAGCCCCCCCCCATGACTTTTTTTACAAACCCAGCTAATTTAACATGTTAAATCGAAATTTTTGTAAAAATATTTAATATTTAGTACAAAAAAAACTTCGGTGTAAATACAAAACCCCAGCGCCCCGGGGAATTCTTTCTAAGTTATTCCTTAAGGATATTTATGGTTCTTATGATAAGGATGCTTGTATAAACTTCATAGACGAATCATTTGATTGGAAATTGAAAGTTATAGTTCACTTTTTAAGAGTCAAGAGAGTTAAGGGCAACTAGCCCCCCTCACGCCCTTTTTTTCCCAAACCCATATGCTACAAAGGTTGAGATAGCCAGTTTTTTATAAATTGTCAAAAAATTAGATAACAAAAATTCCCCTGGGCCCGGAGGATAGGCATTATAAGTGTTGTCCTGGGGGCGTATATGGTTCTTATGAAGGGGATGCTCGTATAAACTTCAGAAATGGCTCATTGTATTGGAAATTGCAAGTTTTAGTTAAATTTTAAGATTCAAAAGATAACGGAGGGCAACTAGCCCCCCCACCTTCCCACACAGCCTTTTTTCCCAACCGCAACTGAAAAAAATTCTAAAAAATCCCTATAATCAAATATAGTTCAAAGGTAAGCTAATAAAAACTAATTTGTCCACGCAACCCCCCAGGTTCGACCGGCAGGCATTATGACTAATGCTCTAGGCGCATATATAGTTCTTATAGAAAGGATGATGGTATAAGCTTCGGAGAGCTCATTTGATTGGAAATTGAAAGTTCTTGTTCACTTTTTAAGAGTAAAAAGAAATCGGAGGGTGACTAGCCCCCTCCCCAAGCCCTATTTTTCTCAAACCCATCCGATAAGAATTTTGAGAGCTCCATTTATTTCAGAATAGTTCAAAGATCAGATAACAAAAATTCAAGTGTCAATACATCTTCCCAGGGCCAAGGGGGCGGGCATTATAAGCTATATCCTGGGCCTGTAAGTATTTCTTAGGAAAAGGATGCTCTTATAAACTTCAGAGAGGGTTCATTTGAATAGAAACTAAAAGTTGTAGTTCATTTTCTCAGAAAGAAAAAAGATCAGAGGGCAGCTAGCCCCTCCCACCCTCCATGCCTTTGGGTTTATCGGATGAATAAACCCATGCGATATAAATTTGAGGTGATCATTTTGTTAAAACTCCGGGGTCAACACAACCCCCGAGGGCCCAGGTACAGGCGTTGTAAGTTTTACTCTGGAGATATATAGTTTTCTTATAGAAGAGATGCTCGTATAAACTTCAGAGAGGGCTCATTTGATTGAAAATAGAAAGTTCTAGTTCACTTTTAAAGAGTCAAAAGAGACCGAAGGCTAATTATCCTCCCCCCTCACGCCCTTTTTCCCCAAGCCCATCCGACAAAAATTTTGAGATAGCCATTTTGTTAAAAATAGCTCAAACACCAGATTATAAAAGCTGCAACAGTGACAAATACCCATTTTTTCACTTTGATATTGTCACTTTGATACCAGTTTTGGTACTTTAATGAACATTTTATTTTATTTAAAAGTTTTATTTCTAAATAATTAATTTTGAAAAACTTGAGAATTTTTTCAATTAAAAACTAAAAAAAAATAATAAAAAAAAACATTACTAAAAATAAGTTTTTAAAAGAAAAATAAAGGACATTTTATACTTAAGCTCAGCAGATACAAATACCTGTTAAAATTCAAACTCAACACGACCAGAAAGTACGATTAAAGAATAAATTAATAAATAGATCTTAAAACGCGTGAAACTAAAATTAAATATGCAAATCTAGTTTAAAACGAACAAAAATTACTACAAACAAGAGTTTGGGAATCACCTCGCTCTCACTGTAAAAGTCTAAAACCTACTGCGTCATTGGCGCTTTACTGAAAACTATATGCGTCTTCAACAGTCTTGGAAAGTATAAACAATATCAAATTAAATATTTGATGTATAATGATATTAATTGTTGAAAGATCCATCAGTTCAAGAATTTATTTCACTGTAATTTATTTTCATTTTTAATGCTGTAAGAACTGGAAAAGAAAATATTTATAATATAATTTGTTTTCAGTTAGGCACCAATGACGCAGTAGGCTTTTGGTTTTTATTTATAGTTAAGGAAGGAGGCAGTATCCAAACACTTGTTTGTAGTGAAACTATATTCGTCTTGACCAACTTTAAAAGGAGCTAATAAATTAAACTGAATATTTGATGTATAATGATATTAATTGCTGAAATCTCATCAGTTCAAAATGTTACTATAATTTAATTTTTTTATTTTCAATGTTAAGTACAAAAGAAAATATTTGTCGTAAAATTGGTTTTCAGTAAAGCGTCAATGACGCAGAAGGTTTTAGACTTTTACAGTGAGAGAAGGAGGAAATGCCCAAACTCTTGTTTGTAGTGATTTTTGTTCGTTTTAAGCTTGATTTGCATTTTAAATTTAAGTTTCAATCGTTTAAAGATTTATTTATTAATTTACATTAATATCTATTGTATTTTTGTTTGCATTGATCGTTTATTTAATTTCTGTACTTTTCAAGTTTAATTTATACTTCAATAGGAAAATACTTTTTTTTAAGCTTGATTTTCATATTCAATCGAAGCATTACTCGCTTTAAGATCTATTTATTCATTTATATTATTACATGTTGTATGTTTTTTGCTACGATTGTTTATTTAATTTCTGTTCGTGTTGGGTTTCATTTACTCTTTAATAGTTGTTTCTGATCGTGTTGTGTTTTAATTTTAAAAGGTCTTTTTATATTCTTAGATTAATTTTAAAATTGTATTTAATTTTATTTTAAAAAGTTATTTTTAGTATAGTTTTTTTTTTTAATTAATCATAGTAAATGGACTTTTTAAACAAAGCATGATTTATTTTAGCCAAAAAAGGTATTTGATGAGGTTTAGTGCGGTGGGGGAATAAATCCTAGGGAAGAATACCTCAACTGCCTGCCTCCCCAGTTGACACTCTTGGGGGCTGCTCACTTTAAAAAATCATATATACCATACGGTGTATGTCATGTGCACCGAAGCATATGTGACACAGCAAAGTGCAGTATAGTAAATGCGTGTCGCAATCCCGGGTGACGGGGGCCGTGTGGGGGGAGGGGGAACAAACGATGTAATAACTATCCACTTTAAAAAATTACGCATAACAATTAGCGGATGTCATGCGTGACAGATGTATGCCCCGCGTGAAGCAAGGATACACGTCTTAGCAGAAGTATGCTAATTGTGGAGGGCCCAATGCGTCACAATATAAGTGGCGTACCCCATCAGAGGGAACTCCCTCGATTCTGATTCGTTAAGAACTTATATTCTGTTTCTACGAATAACTATTTGAAAATAGACCCGATCATGGATAAAAAGCTATACGTCTTGACATTAACAAAATCTTATCCATTAAATTGTCTGGTCCCATTCCAAATTTATGGGTATATCTCATAGTTCTAGGCCCAGCATGTCCTTTCCTTCAATTTTTTTTTTTTTTTAGAAAGGGTGGAGGGCTAAGCCAAATCAGGACATCTACGCTCCGGCAGACCGTTTCTCATTATATTCTGCCAAGAGTTTAGGCTTTTTCTTTTCCACTTCTGGTAAATACTAAGGAGAGATACATCCCTGGCGTTTGCATCCTTTAACAGGGAGAATAATGAAGTTTCTATATTGGAGAATTGAGGTATTTTTTTGTCCAGGTATAAACTTCTGATCAGTTACACCAACCTTAACCCCCTCCCTCTGACAAGGTTGCCAAGCATGGGCCTGATATTGCAACTAAATGGGTGTTCATCAATATGGTAAATATTCTAACGTTTAGCCTAAGTTGGGAAAATACTCGCAAAATTCACTGGCGGATATGTTGGGGGCCGGCCCCCCCCCATCCAAGTTGTGTATGGCACCCGAGTTCCCGGTCTTTTCCTTTTTGCACTTTTTTTTCGAATTCATTTTTAATTTCAGTTAATATTTCGCCCATGGGTCCCCTTGCCCCCCCCCCAAAAATTTGCTTATTGGTGTCCTTGTCACATTGGGCCTCTCCCAATATTTTGCTCTAGATCCATCCCTGCCAAAATTGACCTTTTCTTAAAGCCATGGAGTGAAGTCCTATCAAACAAATTCATTCTACTAAGATCCTATCCAAATGGGACACGAGAATTAAATCTAGAGATTTTGTTCTAGATCCAACCTGAAAAACTAATGAGATGATTATTAAAAATTCTAAATGGTTGTCCAAAGGCCCTAGGATGCAGCGATGTTGATATGAAATGTATCAGACTCTCACCCCTGCTCTCATCTCAGTGATGAGAGGGGTTTTAGTTTCTCGCCAGGCATCTTATAAGAATTCTGAATGACAGAAACGTGAATTGTGAGTGACACAGATTACGTCTATCAGGTATCATAAATGGTCGTATATTTATGTACGGTATATTTATGTAGCATAAATAGCTACTAAGACGTGTGAGTGACACAAATTATGTCTATCGTGTACCATAAATGGTCGTACATTTATGCACATTTATGTACGGTACATTTATGGAGCATAGATAGCCTACAAGAATTGCGAGTGACACAACTTACGTCTATAATGTAGGCTACCATAAATGGCTGTACATTTATGTAACATAAATGGCTTATAAGAATTGTGAGTGACACAGATTAGGTATATCATGTACCATAAATGGTCGAACATCTATGTATTGTATATTTATATACCGCATATGGCTTATAAGAATTGTTAGTTAAACAGATTCCGTCTGTCGTGTAACATAAATGTCTTATAAGAATTGTGAGTGACACAGATTACGTCTATCATGTACCATAAATGGTCTTCTCGGAAACTCAGCAAGCCACACTCGCAAAAATTAATTTTACTAAGGATTTTTTTTTCATTAGGGGGGGGGATGAACTTAAGAAAACAAAGATAATGAAATGCAATAAATAACTGGAAAAATCATAAGTTAATATTTCAGGAAGAGAGCTCTGGCACATAAGGTCCCAATCCTGTCTATGTGTCTAGAGTTTTTTTTTCTTTCGGTGAGGGGGAAGGGCTATGTAGTAAAGATGTATACATTGAAGTTTCATTCAATGCACAAGAAATAAAATACGTTTTTTATAAAATTTATAAAAAATGACAATAATAGACAGACAGACTAGACAGAAATGAATTTTAAATGCCTGTAGGCTACACGGGGCAGGATCTAGAGAACACTCTGGGGTGCGGCCCCAATGCCCAACCTCGGGCAGGGGGGAGGGGCACTGGGACAAAGCTTTAAATAATTGATCAAAGTGACAAATTTAGTCTAAAAAAGGAGTAAAAAAACAAGGAATGAGGGTGCCAGAAAAAATCTTGGGGGGCCTGCCCAGCTAGAGTCACCCCTGGGCTACTAAAATATAGTTTTTCATTTGCATTGTTTGTCAATTTTCCCACCAATATATAGTCAAACTATGTCTTTGCAAAGTGCCCCTATACCGGAACAGGACTACCCGATTCTCGCACCTTTGGACAAATAAATATGACGGAAATAACACTGTAATAAACATGCACGAATGAGCCTCAAAACAGGTTTTATCAATAAATTAAACTATGTAAATTTTTTTATGTTGCCTTACCTGGAATACTAAACACAATTTATGTTGAATATTGAGCAATTTATTCCTTTGACTATAGAAGTGGCCAATGTTACTTATAAAATTGGGATTTTTTCGATTGATGAAACATCCTAAATACCAATATGAAATAATGCTTGTAGTTCATTTTTTTTTAATTTGGGCCCAATCATCATTCTTATTGTTGAAAGGAATTAAAATAAATATGAACATTTCAAAATGACAAGTCTTCCATGTCCTTTTAAACATTATCAATAATAATATTGTAAATATTTTACAATATATTATTAAATATTTTATAAATATTTTAAATATTTATAAATATTTTTCGTAAATAATATTGTAACTGTAAATATTGTAAATATTTACAGTTCGTGTAAATACTCAGTTCGAATATTTACAGTTCGTGTAAATATTCAGTTCGTGTAAATATTGGGCAAATTTATGGGAAAATATTCATTTCGAATATTTACAGTTCGTGTAAATATTGGGAAAAGAAATTTATGGTTATTTCGAAAAAAAGCCCGGAACCCTTCGAAAATGGGGTCAGATCAAAATGAAAAGCGTACCATTGGAATCAGCATAGTCGAAAACCATATTCAGGGAAATTACAGTCCCCAACCATGAAAAACAAGAAAAATCACTTTTTTGTATGGGTAGCAATGATCTGTCTCCTTTTTTTCCAGGACTAGCGGATTACCAGAACATCATAGAGAGACACTTAATGGCTCATTAGAAATCCGTTTCTCACATCTATGTGCTTTTCATAAATTCCACTATCTGCAAGTGCCATATGGCACAAAAATGGCACATTATGTGCCATTTCACAAGGGGTGGGGCTAGAGGGCTACAAAACATCGTATACAGATGTTTAATAGCTCACATTAAAGATATTTCTCATATCTACATTTTATTTATAAATTCTATCACCTGCAGCTGCCAACTGGCACTAAAAATGGCACTATTCATGCCATGTCTTAAGTGGGAAAGCTAGGGGCTAGTGGACTGCCAGAACTTCTTAGAGATGTTTAATGGCTGATTTGAAAGCTATTGCTGATATCTACGTGATTTAAATCAGTTTTGCCATTCGTAGCTTCCAAATAGCACAAAAAACGGTATTTTTTGTGCCGATTCTTAAGTTGAAAAGCTTTGAAGTATAAAACGGTACCATTGTAATAATTATGTTCCAAAACCCTTAACTGGAGATTTACAAGGGACCCTTCCCGTATACTGCCCCTCCAAGCCCCTTAGTAAGTCTCATTAGTCTGATGGGAGAATTTACTATAAACTCTTTAACACGGTCAGAATCAAAAGTTAAAAATCATGTTTAAGAAAAAAAACTGCCTAGTGGATACAAATTGCCATCTGACACTAATTGAGGAATGGTGACTATTATTTTGGGCCGTCTTAAAACTAAAATTTTTTGGCGAGAAGAAATTTATGATGGTTTCGAAAAAAAGCCTGAAACCCCTCGAAAACTGGCTTCAGATCAAAATGAAAAGCGTACCATTGGAATCACCATGGTCGTAGCCCTTGTACAGAGAAATCACAGGCCCCCTCCTTGACCAACAAAGAAAATGAGGGGTCGCCCGTTTTTTTTTTTTTTTAGCAGGGTTAGGGTGTGACCAGAACAAAAAATAGCGATGTATAATAGAAATTTCGAACGGAAATTAAATTTTCTATTGTCCTTTTTAAGTAACCAAAAATATTGGCGGGCAACTAGCCCCCCTTCCCTCCCTGGAGGTCCCCCCCCAAGTCATCCAATCACAATTTTGAGATAGTTATTTTAATCAACATAGTTCAAAGGTCAAATATCGTTGGTTTTGGTGATGATAAAACCCTCCATAATCCCGGGAGAAAGGGCGGATCACTGTATCCGTATTGGGCATAATTATATGACGCGTATCAGCGTGAGTTTCTTGTTCTTGGGGGTATTGTAATCGCAATTGTCTAGAAAGTTTTTTAATATATAATATAAAATATATTGCTAATTTCTAGGTTAAAGGCTTTTTTTTTTTGAAATGGGGAGGGGGGGAGGGGGGGGGTCAAAGTTGGATGCAATTTTTCCAAATCAAGTGAAAATCATAGTAAAAATGGAAAAATGAGTCATATATGACCATGGAGACAAAGATATACTAAAGAAAACTGACCTGTTTCTCTGAATTCCTGAATTATGAAGGCTTATCTTAGTTTTGACAAGATTTTTTTTTGGCAGAAATGAAATTTCAGCCTGGGGCAAAATGAGGTCAGGGGGGCAAACTAGGGTCTGAATGGGGCAGTTGCCTCCCCCTGCCCCATATCAACCACCCCCTTTCTACGCCCTTCCTATAAATTCCACCATCACCGATTAACTTAAAAACACACAGAAAATTGGTAGCATTAGTCTATGCCCTCTTGAAAGAAAAGATACTGGTACTTATGTATTATACAAACACACTCAAGAAGGGCTGTTAGGTTATTCATAATGAAAGATGCCATAGCATGATATAAATAAAATACTTTAGTTTATATAATAATATAATTTGAGCTTAATATTTGCATTTTATGGAGGGGTGGGGGTAAAATAAATCTCAGAAAGGGATTAAAAACTAAGTTCAACCTAACCTTACCCCACCCCCCTAATGTGCAACCATGTATTCCAAAATGCTACCAGATAAATCAATCTAATAATCTGTATGCTGTTCAATTACTTTGCGTCTATTAAAAAAATATTTAATTATACTCTTATGTTTTTAATATAATATTAATTTTACATGGAAAGATACTGATGTCACATCTAGTGTAAGACTATGAAAAGCTTTATAGATTAGTTGTTTGTTGTCAGGCTTCGTACTCACTTTTCACTCCTAAGTTAATATTCCTGTTTTTAATACTTGATTTTCGTGTTTTCAGTAAATTCCTAGTTTTCTATAATCCTTGAAACACAGGGAAACATAATTAGTTGGTTTGTTTGTACTAGTTTGATTGATGCACATTAGATAGGCTGTGAAGCAATAATTTTTGTCCGTTTTAAGTTTCGACTTCACTCTTTACTTCCTTTGCAAAAACTTAGTTTTTTAGATTAATTACAATAAATAAATGATTCAAACTCAGGACGAGCAGAAATTAAGATTAGTAGGGCTGACGCCCCCAATGCCTTCTAAAGACCAGGATATAATTTGCACTTTACTGAAAACAATCTGTATTTTGAGTAGCATGTTTCTATTTTTCTTAATATAAAAAAAATAACGCCATCCTAACAAAGATCACTGAAAAAAAGAAAAAAACGAAACAATAGTAAAAAAAAAAAAAAAAAAAAGAGAGAGAAAAACGAGGGAAAAAACGAATGTGGATTAGCAGATATTGCTATGTACACCTAATCAACTTTCCCCCCAAAAAATAAAACTTTAAACCCGTTTTAGAATTTTGATATGTTATATTAGCAGCCTAGATGCACTTATAGTTTTAGATTTAGTGTTATTGTAAGAGCAGAAGTTTTAAGAGTAGTAGCTCTGAAAGTTTCAAATTAATACCATCAGTCGTTCTTGATATTGCTGAGAGTGCCTTTTGATTTCGTTTTCAAGTAACAGATACCTTTGGTGACAGCTTCTATTTTTTACCCTATTCTCAACCCCAATCCTGCCTCGCTATGTTGTCAACCTGGATGGATTTAAGCTATTTTGAATTCGTTTTTTGGGCATTATACTTTAATTTGGTGCTTTTCTACAAAAGTGGCTGGCATTTTGTTTATGGTTGTTTTCGCTGTGGTGAAATAGTCGGCGATTCTCATATTTTGTATCTTTTTTATACAATCTTACAAAACAGTGGCGTTATTTTGGGCTTGTCAAAATCTGCTTGACACTCCGGTTCGCAACAGCTACAAATTCAAAATAAATATCACGTCTCGTGCATGCTAGTAACGGACTGAGCATCAGAAACGTTATATAAATAATTCTTCAGATAAATAAAGCACAGCCACACATGAATATAGATTCATTCGCCTAGGCTAGTTTTTTTTTCAAGAAACGGAACAAATTTCCTAGGGAAAGGGAAGATAGTCTAATCCAAAGAAGACTTTTAAGACTAATGAAAATAAAGATTATCATTCATGAATCAGCTACAAATGGAAATTTTATCCCGCGAACCAGTTGTTTTTTTTATAGAGGCGTTTTTAAATTTTTTTTACTATGGAATGTAATTATCCTTTTTATACGTTTAAGGGCTGAAAATGAAAATTTATCCCGACTAAATTATTGAATTATGATACAGTATAAAAAAAAGCGTCAAGTGATATATCCACCTTCATCCTAGCTAAATTATGTTGTGAACTAAAAATTTCCCGATTAGGCTTAGACTAACTGTTTTTCTGGTGTGAATTGGTTTTAAAAGTTCAGTCTTTATATTGAATGTCTGTTTTGTGCCGCCATTCTAGCTAAATTATGTTGTGAACTAAAACTTTACCGATTAGGCTTAGCCTAACTGTTTTTCTGGTGGGAATTGGTTCAGAAGTTTAGCCTTTATATTGAATTTCTATTTTGTGCCGCCATCATTTTACTTTTGTCTGATACTTTTTTATTTCATGTGACGATGTCAAGCAAGAACTATCTTGTAGCCAAACGTGGTACAATGCATAATGGTAAATGTATACCAAACTGTGAAAGCAGTAAAAGTTATCTTTTTTTGATGGTTGTTTTTGCTGTGGTGAAACAGTCGGTGACTTTCATATTTCGTATCTTTTTTATTCTATCTTGCAAAACACTGGCGTTATTTTGGGCTTGTCAAAATCTGTTTGACACTCCGGTTCGCAACAGCTACAAATTCAAAATAAAAATCACGTCTCATACATGCTAGTAACGGACTGAGCCTCAGAAACGGTATAGAAATAATTCTTCAGATAAATTAAGCACAGCCACACATTAATATAGATTCATTCGCCTAGGCTAGTTTTTTTTTTTCAAGAAACGGAACAAATTTCCTAGGGAAAGGGAAGATAGTCTAATCCAAATAAGACTTTTAAGACTAAGTAAAATAATGATTATCATTCATGAATCAGCTACAAATGGAAATTTTATCCCGCGAACCAATTTTTTTTGTTTTTTTTTTTTTTTTTTTTTTTTTTTTTTTTTTTATAGAGGCGTTTTTAAAGTTTTTTTAATATTGACGGTAATTATACCTTTTATACTTGTAATGGCTGAAAAAGAAAATTTATCCCGACTAAATTAGTTAATTATGATAGAGTATAAAAAAAAGCGTCAAGTGATATATCCACCTTCATCCTAGCTAAATTATGTTGTGAACTAAAAATTTCCCGATTAGGCTTAGACTAACTGTTTTTCTGGTGTGAATTGGTTTTAAAAGTTCAGTCTTTATATTGAATGTATGTTTTGTGCCGCCATTCTAGCTAAATTATGTTGTGAACTAAAACTTTACCGATTAGGCTTAGCCTAACTGTTTTTCTGGTGAGAATTGGTTCAGAAGTTCAGCCTTTATATTGAATTTCTATTTTGTGCCGCCATCATTTTACTTTTGTCTAATACTTTTTTATTTCATGTGACGATGTCAAGCAAGAACTATCTTGTAGCCAAACGTGGTACAATGTATAATGGTAAATGTATACCAAACTGTGAAAGCAGTAAAAGTTATCTTTTTTTGATAACTAAAATGGCTGCTGACCACTGTGTTAGGTAAATGCTGTGAACTTGAGTGCCTCTTTTCTTCTGAATTAGATGACATATGGTTTCAGTCTGCATTTGATTACTCAGATTCTTAAACAGGAAAGGTGTCCTATTTATGCAAATTGCAGACTCATGTAAATACTGGGCTGTACCTGTATCAGTGATGAAATAAAAAAAAAAACAAGTTTTTTCAACTGAAAGTAAGGAGCAACATTAAAACTTAAAAGGAACAGAAATTATCATAGACAGCGCAATTGCGCTGCCTAAGTAAAGAACGTAAAAGGATATTATCTAAGTAAAGATTTGTTTCTTTCCTATAGAACAAGGCACTTCGTATCGAAGGAGTAGTCGTAGAAACTTGGAAAGGGCTCATTCGATTGAAAATTAGGATAGCTAATGTCCTTTTCAATAGTGGAAAGTTGTTGGAGGGCAGCTAATCCTCCTCCCACGCCCACTCTCCCATTTGCCCATTATGTTTACAAACTAAATTTTGCCTTAAGTTTAAATCAAAATGAACTGTGTTAATTATAATTCCCTATGATGCACCTCAGCAGTATCCAAAGAACAACTGTAGTTATCATGTTCAAGCTTTTGGGGCTACTTCTGCTCTTAAAATTTACCCAAATCAAAATAGCGTAAGTGTATCCAAGCTATCAAAGAAAGTTAACAGACTGTTTTGCGACTGGTATCAAGTTTTCTATGCCAGGTTAACTAGAGGAGGTATGAAACTAAATTAAACACTGCTATTTGTGTCCAGATTTTTAAAAGGGTGTATGTTGTTAAAAATTGCTGAAAATTTTTCTCCGGCATGCAAAGTTTTTCAAAGAAACAGAACAGAAATTACAATAAATCACCAAGTCAAACTCAAAACGAGCAGAAATTAACATGAGTAGGGCTCAAAACCCCTATGTCTTCCCAAGGCCAGAAAATAATTTGCACTTTACTGAAAAAAATACTAATGAATGTGAATTTTCAGTTTAATATACATATACTGATATTTAGGAATCAAAATGTTATTATTATTTCATTTATTAAATTTAAAAAAAAACACTTAGATTTTTTCAGTAAAGTGCAAGTTATGTTCTGGCCTTGGGAAGGCATAGGGGTTTGCAGCCCTACTCATGTTAATTTCTGCTCGTTTTGAGTTTGCCAAGTTTATAAATGGTCGAAAAACAACGACTTTTGTTGGCCTGTAGTAAAATGTTTCTGTTGTAATATATGTTACTCCGAACAATTTCTTCAAGGATTGTCAGGAGTAATGTACTGTATTAGAAGAGAAAGAAAAACAAAGGAACGGAGAAAGAAAGTGAATGAAAATGTCTTATGCAAAATTTCCATAGATATGACTTTACGTAACCGACAATCACGCGGAAAAAAATTTGGGATATGGTATTTTTTTTTTTTTTGTCTTTGGTACATTTTTCATGCAATTTGTGGTACATTTTGTTTTGAGGTGCTGGTAAAACTGGTTTTGCATCACTGCCTTGCGCTTCAGTGTTTTCACTCGGTATGGTCAAGAAAAAAGTAGGCAAACCCAAAAAATAAGTAGATTGGAAGTTGAAATGGTTTCAAATATAAGTAGAAAATAAGTAGGTTATGCATAAGTTGTTGAAAGAATTTGAATAAGAAGTTAGAGTTCCCGAGGCTCACATAAGGCTTTTTTCAGATGAATGATTTTAATTGTAGAACTGACACATAAATAGAAACGGATAAAATCAGATAAAATACTGGCAATCTAAGCCAAATGTGATAGGACCAAAAAATATTTCAAATGCTTCTGGCTTTAAAGGCGGAAATCATTTCAAAACACCGCTTAACATTTCAAATCTTAAGGGGAAACATCTGCTTTAGTATCCTGAAGCTGTCGCAGTGGATTTAACTCGCTTCAAACGCTTTTTAAGCAAATCATCAGTGACCATGTGGTTGTGACCGTTTTTTGTTTTAGTCCACAATTTGTCTGAAGAGTGGTGAAAAGGGTTATACTGGCTAGCCGATTGTGCTTTTGAGTCTCGGTCAATTTTAAGAGTCTAAAGAGTCTTTCTGTTACGACACTGGGAAAATGCAACCAGAAGAGAAACTTGATTACTTTCATAGCGTTATCAAACTTTTTATATCCAGTCGGTGTTTTTACACTTACGACATATTTCCAGAACAAACGTTGGGCAAAACTTTCACAGTCCATGCCATCTGGGGGGGGGCTAACTAAAGCAAATTCTCAGAACTCCCTTTTAATGCTTGCTTTGTTCCACAAAGGAAGTCAAAAGGATGTGAAAAAAGGTTCTAAGGTTTTAGCTTCTCCTGGAAGAGTGAAAGATGGATTCACAAGCTCAACGAACTTGTATATTTTGCCTTCAAATGGGAATCTTTTCCGAGTTTGTGTTACTGCTTCCATGTAGAATTCCCTGGCCATACTCTTGATTTTTTTGCTGCTTTCGACGAATGGGGTATTAGACACCAAATGAGAAAGATGGCTTTGGAGTTCAGACTAAGACACACCTGGTCAAGGTTAAGGTTCTTTTCTTCGTGGACCACCTGGGCGCCCCGACGGGGGGCAAGAGGGGGGGCAGCCCCCTCCCCCATGGCTGAATTACGGTGGAATATATTTGTATTAATTTAAAAACAGAATAAGTTGTCAAAGCAAAGTAAAGAGGTCTATTAAGCCAAAAGTGGGCAGAAACAAGGTCAAATAATCTTCCAGGCGTAGAACTACCACAAATCACAATCAACAATTAAATGAAACTCAAAATGAACAGAAATTATAATAAATAGCCAAGTCAAAATCAAAACGAGCAAAAATTAACATTACTAGGGTTGAAAACCCCCATGGCTTCTTAATACCAGAACATAACTCAGGCTTTACTGAAAAAAAAAATAACAGTGGATTGTCAGTTTGAAATACCTATTAATCCAAAAAGAATATAAATTATCATAAATAGCCGAGTCAAATTCAAAAGGAGCAAAAATTAACATTACTAGGGCTGAAAACCCCCCATGCCTTCTCAGGACAAGAAAATAACTTAAGCTTTACGGAAAAAAATACCGGGGATTGTCAGTTTAATATGCATATACTAATATTTATTCCTTAAAATATAAAAAGGGTAAAAAAGTGAGTAAAAAAAGTTTTTTACTAATTTAAAGTAAAATAAGTGAAAACATTTAAACATGTTTTGTTTTCAGTAAAGCGCAAATTATGTTCTGGTCTTGAGAAGGCATGGGGGTTATCAGTCCTACTAATGTTAATTTTTGCTCATTTCGAATTTGAATCGGCTACTTATTCTAATTTCTGTTCATTTTGAGTTTCATTTATTTATTGATAGAGATTTGTGGTAGTTTTACGTTTGGATAATTACTTGACTTCATTTCTGCCGATTTTTGGCTTAATGGAGCTATTTCATTTTATTGAAAAAAGTTATTTTGTAGAAAAATTTATTTTAGATTACTTTCTGTTCGTTTTTATTTACAAATTAATTTTCATGAAAAAAAAATAATATTTTATATCTTTTGGTTTTTTCTTTATATTAAAATACAAAGTTTGGCTTTCTATTTTTATATTGTGAGAAACTTTTTAGACAATTTTGAATATTGATACAAATAGTATTTTAAATTTTATTTATATCTACTCAAGACCTGAAATAATAAAACTTAATATAATTCACTAAAGATTATGTCTAGGATCTTTGACAACCTAGATACACTTACAATCTATTTATTTATTTAAAATGTAAGAGCAGAGGTAGTAATGGCAGTGGCCCCGAAAGCTTCAACATAAGACCCCCAGTCTTGCTAGAGATATTTCTGAAGTGTATTATTTGCAACCCCAAAAACAAACTATTTTTATTTATTTTTAAATTATTATTTATTTATTTATCATAATTTGCCAATTGGATAATTGTTGGGGTTTGACATGACCAATATCACTAAGGACCTAGTTGCTGTACCGTTCTACTCTGCTGAAAAAAACAGCGGTCTCAAAATTTTTAATAAACTGATAGACGGGCTGATTGCCCTTCAATCTCTTTTTACTCTTATAAAGGACCTTAGAACTTTTAATTTTGAATCAGATTAGCTTTTTTGAATGTTTCAATGATATTTCTAGCTATTATAAAGTGGTGCTGCATATGATATTGCTTATATGCCTTTTTTAAAACCTGCATGTATACAGTTTTTCGTTCAATTGAAACGCTCCCTAAGCACTTCCTAGAAGTTTCACCTTAATACTCTTAGCGTCATTAGTTACACTAACTGTAGTTGTAGTACTAAGAGTGCTTTCTGGCTGGTTCAAAATCCCCCACAACTTAACTATTAAAGATCTTACTTAATAATTGAAATTGTTCTTGAGATATTGCTTTGTCACCTCTTTGAAAGTCCAGATGCTCATAGTTTGTTTTGATTTGGTTCAGCGTTCGCCTAAATATTACTTATTTATGATTGCTGAAGACATTGTTATATTCTCTTTAATTACTGACATTGTTACATTCTCTCATAATTTCGATCAAACGTGTTGGGGGAAAAGAGAATATCTTGGAAGGGGGCCATTTTCTCTCCCTCACACTTTACTCTTAAGATGGAACCAGAGATGTGTATTTCCAATCAAATGAGTCTTCTCTAGAGTCCACAAGACCACCTCTTTATACAAACATTACATCCCCCCGAGGCATAACTGAGAATCCTTACCCCGAGCTACCCCTACACTCTGGGGGTTTGTGTCAACCCCAAAGGCCGTGTTATGAGATCTTTGGATTATTTTGAACAAGTGGCTATATTTTAATTTCTACCGGATGCATTTGAGGAAACTATGACGTGAGGGGGGGGGGTATAGCGGCCCGGGGATCAATTTTACTCTTAAAAATTGCTCTTCAACTTCCGATTTCCAATCCAATGAGCCCTCTCTGAAGCTTATACGACAGCTATCTCCATAAAATCCTTAAATGCTCTCGGGGCTTACCTTACAACCCTTGCCGTGAGGACTATGAGGGATTCTCATCCTCAAAGACAGAATTTCTAGACTTTTGAAATACGTCAAGTAAAATAACTATCTCTAAATTTTGACTGGAAGTGTTTGGAGAAATGATGGGCGTGGGGGGGACGACGATTGCCATCCAATCACTTTTTACTATTAAAGAGGGCACTAGCCATTTCAATTACCTACCGACTGAGACCTTTTCGAAGTTTCGAAGACAACAAATGACCATCTTAAAATTTCTATCAGATTCGTTCCGGGAAAATACGACGTGTGTGTGTGTGTGGGGGGGGGGTATTTGCCTTCTGATCACTTTGACTCTTAAAAAGAGCACTATAATTTCTGATTACCAATCCAAAGAGCCCTCTTTTAAGTTTATACGACCACCATTTCTACAAGAACCTCGTAAACCCCAGGTCATAACTTATCTTACTTTAACTGGGGGCTATACGGGGGGGGGGGCGTATCATCGAAGATATAATTTATGGAGCTTTTAACTACACTGAAAAAAAAGGCTATCTCAAAAATTATGATTGAATGTGTTTGGGGAAATGATTGTTGCCCGCGGGGGCGGGGGCTGGTTGACCTCTAATCACTTTTGACTGTTAAAAAGGACAGTAGAACTTCTGATTACCAATCAAATGAGCCCCCTTTGATGTTTTTCCGACCACTTTTTCTATCAAAACCTTATATCCCCCAGGACATAACTTACAACCCTTGCTCTGAGGGGTGTGAGGGGGGGGGGTTCACTATAAATGTCAATTTCTGGACCTTTAAACTACACTGAACAAAATGGCGGTTTCAAAATTTTGATTAGATGTGTTTGGGGAGGTGATTGACGTGGAAGGTGGAAATGGTTGCCCTCCATGAGCTCTTTTTGAGGCTCCGAAGACATTTCTTTCAACAAGAAGTGCCCTGGTCTAAAAAGCAAACAATATGTTGTGCCCATGTCGCTCTTTACTTAGGCAGCGCTTTCACGGTGCCTATAATAATTTGTCTTGAGGTTACAATTATACAACACTGGAAGTGCCGATTGGACTAGGTATGCCCCCCCTAAAATTCAGCCTATGGATGTTCTTGGTTGACTATGTCAAAATGCTTGACATTTTTTGGCTCCGAAGGTAGAAAGAAACAAAGAAATTCATACAGAATGTCTTCACTACAGATTCCACTTCTTTTTCCAACTTAAATAAAATGGGCCCTCACTCTGAAAAAGCGTAATGAATTTGTTGAATATTGCAAGAGCATGTTCTACAAACTTCATCAGTACCCACTTATATGGTTTTTTTTAGCGTTGATAAAACCTGGTCGTTACCACGCGACAGGTCTTCGACTGCTAAATCCGTCCAGTAAGATTTCAAGGCGTCCCATTGCTCCAGCAGGACTCTTGAAGTCTTTAAAAAAAAACCCGTCATGTAAGAGGAAGAGCAACAAACTTTCTTTCAGGAACTTGGGTGAATAGTTGAAATTGCTAGTATGCATGCATTCCACTGTGCCTAAAATTTGAAGTTACAGTCCAGCAAAAATCCTCGTGTCCTTTAGGCAGATTTTTGCAGACATGTTGAACACACAAATGAGATAGATGGCACGAGCACTTCACTACCAAAACCCAAGGATACTTGGTTGTGATGAGCGTTGACAAACTATGGCAACAGACCATCATAGAGTTAGTTGTGTCTGCACAAAACCCGACCCATTTCTGTAAGTCAATCCCTTCCTTTTCCAGTGCTTGCAAACATTGGCTTATTTTGTCAAATACTCCATCTACAGTACTGTTTGGGCAAGAGAATGTATCAAACATATCAACTTACGTCTCTAGACCAACGTCAGCAATGATGACGCAAATTGAGAGCTGTTTATCAACAGACACGTCCGTGGCTTCATCCACGATTATAGAAACGCAGTACTGCACAATATGCCCACTAGGTCTTCCCTGAATTATGTCCAAAGTGCCTGAGGTACCGCATTTGTAACTTTATCTTTGTGCAGAGCAAGCCTGCTCAGTAGGTCTGGCCCTAGTAATGACTTTGCTAAGTTTGTGAGGTTGTCGCATAGGCTGTAAGGCAAATCATGCTCCACTAGGAAGCATGCAATTTTGCTTTCAATATCTGTGAGATCTTACAGATAACATAGTTTGTTGTAGGATCCAGGTTTTCTCAATAGTAAGGTGTGCTGACGTTGTGGCATGCTTCCGCAAGGCTGCCTTACCTTCAGATTATCTTAGGTCTTTCTTGTAGCAAATACAGTGTGCCTTCTCCCCCCACCCCCAGCTGACCTTTAGCTTCTAAAAAATATTGTAAAAACAAAGATAAGCCTTCATAATTTAAACATCCACAGAAACGGGTCAGTTTTCTTTAATACATCTTTACCTTTTTTATTGATATATGGCTAATTTTTCAGTTTTCTCTTCATTTCCATTTGGTTTGGGAAAGTTGGCTCCAGCTTTGCCCCACCCCCCAGGATTTTGTCGAGATTACATCACTGGCTGGGGTATGCATCTAGTGCTCTAATAAGGATGTAGTCGCAAACCATGAGCTGGATGACCTCTACTCCCTTTTGACTCAAAATACTTTACAAGTTTGAAAATTAAGTGTATGTGCATTACATTTACAAAAATAGTAATTTATCTGAGAGATAGTCATATAGAAGGGACAAATCCATGATTAAAAAAAAAAATAGATCCACGCAGGAATTGAACGCAAGACACTGATTTGAAGTCCAATGCTCTACTAACAGAACGACTGCTCTAATAGTATAGTTGTTCAGGCTAGTTCTAACAGCCCACTAGCCACATTTTTTCCACTTGAGATGTGTCACCAAGAGTATTATTTTTAGTGTCATTTGGAGCTTACAGATGGTGGAATTTATAGAAATAATATAGATATGAGCAATATGTTTTATATAAGCTATTAAAAATCTGTCTACGATGTCCTGGTAGCCTCACATCTTGAGAAATGGCATAAAAAGTGACATTTTTAGAACTATATAGCACTTGCAGATGGTGGAATTTATAATAAGCAGGTAGATAGGAAAAATAATTGTTGAATGAGTCATTAAGAATTTCTGTGGGTTGTTCTGGTAACCCGCTAGCCCTGGTAAAAAAAAAAAAAAAAAGTGGAAGACAGATCAGTGTTACCCATGCAAAGAAGTCATTTTCCTTGTAATTCAAGGTGGGGGACTTTAGTTTCTCTGTACAAGGTTTTCGAGGGTTTCATTTTTAATCATTTTCAAGGGTTTTCAGACTTTTTTTTGAAATCCCCGTAAATTTATTTCACAATAAACTTTTACTTTTAAGATAAACCGTCGGTTTTACGATAAATATTATCTCGGTTTAAAACCGAGATAATATTTATCATTACTAAATCAGTGTCAGTTTTCTTTTAAAACATTTTTTAAATTTTGGTTAATATGGGCTGTGGTTCGGTCTTTAATAGGTTGGAGCTACTGCTGCAACCATGAAAGCGGAAATGTCAAAATGGGAGTGAGTGAGGAATGGTGTGACAGAAACAGAAAGAAATAGACAGAAACAGACGATGGAAGCCATGGCTGTTCAGTTTCAAATTTACCACTTTGCTTTTTCTGGAAACGTCCGTCCACCATACTCACCACTTTTCGGTTTTTAGGGACCTCTGGACCCGCAGGAAATGGAATTGCAAGAGTGGAAAAATGGAAAAGCCAGTACTGGTCCATTTTCCGCTTTCACTTTTCTGCTATTCTGTTTAGTGGCGTGTCCGAACGTGCTTTTATAAGTTTTGAGAAGGCGAAAAAACTCTGTTAAATTTACTAAAAAATAAAACACCTTAAAAGAGAATGCTGAGGTGCACGCAATGAAGATTTGGCACACAATATCTTAATTTGAAGTTATTGTTTTGTAGAAAATACTAAAAACAAAATATATTTGCTATTTTCTCGATCTGAGGGGATGCAGGAGGGGTCCATGGGATTCCATATTTCACTATCTCAATCGCTCTGCGGCTGCTGACAGTAGATAGTAAACTGGCAAATAATACGTCATTAAGTTTGGCATTTTTAGCCAGAACGGCCTAATTGAGACGACACAAATTATTTACGATTATAAACAGGTAAACAGGTTATGAAATAAACCAAATTGAATCCAAGTTAGTCCCTCCGGGAATTGTATTAACTTTGATATAAGGAAGATTCTGGTCCCGACAAAGATGCCGCTGCTAAAAACCATTGCACCCTTCCATTCTATAAAAGATTAGGCCTATATGATGACAATTCAAAGGAATCACAACCGAAATAATGCCTAAGTAAAGAACGATGTGGCCACAATGTGCTTTTTCTTGTTTTTTTTTTCCATACCCGGGCACTTCGTATCGAAAGAGTTGTCGTAGAAACTTCGAAAAGTGCTAATTTTATTGGAAATTGGAGTGGCTAGTGCCATTTTTAATAGTTGAAAGTGATTGAAGGGCAACTAGCCCCCCCCCAACGCCCATCATCCCCCCAAACATACCCAATCAAAATTTTGATATAGCCTTTTTGTTCAGCGTAGTTTATTTCATGATAGAAAATATGTTTTTGAGGAGGACACTCCCCCAAACCCTCAGGACAAGGATTTTAAGCTGTGCCCAAGGGGCATATAAGGTTCTTAAAGAAGGCATTGTCGTAGAAACTTCAAAACAGGCTCATTCGATTGAAAATCCAAAGGGCTAGTACCCTTTTAATAGTCAAAAGTGATAGGAGGGCAACTAGCCCCCCTCGCCCATACTTCCCCAAAACACATCCGATCAAAATTTTTAGATAACTATTTTGTTCAGCGTAGTTGATTTCTAGATAGAAAATATGTTTTTGAGGAGGACAATCCCCCAAAACCCTCAAGACAAGGGTTTTAAGTTATGCCCTGGGGGCATATAAGGTTTTTATAGAAGGTTTTGTCATAGAAACTTCAAAAATGCTCATTCGATTGGAAATTCAAAGAGTTAGTGCCCTTTTTAATAGTCAAAAGTGATTGGAGGGCAACTAGTCCCCCCCCCACGCACATCATTTCCCCAAACACATCCAATCAAAGTTTTGAGATAGCCATTTTCTTCAACGTAGTTGAATTCCATATGGAAAATATGTTTTTGAGGAGGACACTCCCCAACAGCCCTCAGGGCAAGAGTTTTAAGTTATGCCCTGGGGGCATATTAGGTTATATTGAAATCTTTGCCGTAGAAACTTGAAAAAGGGCTCATTTGATTGGAAATTCAAAGGGCTAGTATCCATTTTAATAGTTGAAAGTGATTTGAGGGCATCTAACCCTCCTCTCACGCCCATGTTTTCCCAAAAAACATCCAATCAAAATTTTTAGATAGCCATTTTATTCAACGTAGTTGAAACTTTGGGAAATTAGGTCTTTAAGGATGACCAACCCTCCCTCCATATCCCTGAGGGCAAGGGTTGTCAGTTATGCCCTGGGGGCACATAAAGTTATTATTAAAAATGTTGTAGTAGAAACTTCAAAAGGGCTAATTCAATTGGAAATTGAAAGAGCTAGTGCCTTTTTTACAATTTGAAAGTGTTTGGATAGTGACTAACGCCCCCTCACTCCCATCGTTTTCCCAAACACATAGAATTAAAATTTTGAGAAATCCATTATGCTCAACGTAGTTGAAAGTTCTGAAAATTAGGTCTTTTAGGATGATAACCCCCTCAGATCCCTCAGTACAAGGGTTGTAAGTAATGACCTGGGGGCATAAAAAGTTTATATAGAAAGTTGTTGCATAAATCATTGGCAGCGCGATCGCGCTGCCTAAGTAAAGAACGGGGACACTCGAGAGCGAGACAAGAAACGTGGATGAAATAAAGAGAAGGACCCTCCCCCACAATCCTTAGGGCAAGGGTTGTAAGTTCTGCCCTGGGGGCATATAAGAACGATGTTGGCACGCTGTATTATTTATTAATTTTAACCTTTAAAGCAGGGCACATCGTATCGAAGAAGTTGTCATAGAAACTTTGAAAAGACCTCATTCAATTGTAAATTGAGTGGCTTGTGCCCTTTTTAATAGTCGAAAGTGATTGGAAGGTGACTAACACCCCTCCAACGCCCACCATTTTGCGAAACACAGCCAATCAAAATTTTGAGATACTGATTTTGATCAGCGTAGTTGATTTCCAGATAGAAACTATGTTTTTGAGGAAAGTCCCCCAAAGCCGTTAGGCCAAAGGTTGTAAGTAATGCCCTGGTGGCATATGCGCTTTTTATAGAAGGTGTTGTCGTAGAAACTTCAAAAAAGGCTTATTCCATTGAAAATTCAAAGGGGCTGATGCCCTTTTTAATAGTCAAAAGTGATTGGAGGGCAACTAACCCGCCTCTCACGCCCACCTTTTCCCCAAAAACATCTAATCAAAACTTTGAAATTGCCATTTTATTCAACGTGGTTTTAAGTTCTGGCAATTAGGTCCCTAAGGATGACAACACCCACACAGCCCTCAGGGCAAGAGTTGTAAATTATGCTCAGAGGGCATATAAGGTATTTATATAACGTGTTGTCGTAGAAACTTCAAAAAAGGCTCATCGGATTGAAAATTAAAAGGGCTAGTGCCCTTTTTATTTGTCAAAAGTTATTGGAGCTCAACTAAACCGCCTCTCACGCCCACTGATTCCCCAAATACATCCAATAGAGATTTTGAGATACCCATTTGGTTCCACGCAGTTCAAATTTCAGGAAATTATACCTTTGAGCAGGACACTCCCCCACAGTCTTCAGGGCAAGGGTTATAAGTTATGCCCTGGGAAAGGAATAAGGTTTTTATTGAAATCTTTGTCTAAGAAACTTGAAAAAGGGCTCCTTCGATTGGAAATTCAAAGGGCTAGTATCCTTGTTAATAGCCGAAAGTGATATGAGGGCAACTAACTCCCCTCTCACGCCCATCTTTTCTCCAAACACGTCCAATCAATATTCTAGATAGCCATTTTATTCAACATAGTGGAAAGTTTTGGAAACTAGGTCTTTAAGGATGACAACCCCTTCCCACAGCCATCAGGGCAAGGGTTGTAAGTTATGTTCTGGGGGCATATAAGGTTTTTATTGAAAGCGTAGAAATTTAAAAAAGGCTCATTCAATTGGAAATTGAAAGTGTTTTTGCCTTTTTTAATAGTTGAAAGTGAATAGAGAGTGACTAACGCCCCACTCATGCCCACCATTTTCTCAAGTACATCCAATCAAAATTTTGAGATATCCATTTTGTTCAACGTAGTTGAAAGTTCTTGAAATTAGGTCTTATAGGATGATAGCCCCATCAGAGCCCTCAGTGCAAGGGTTGTAACTTATGCCCTGGAGGCATATAAAATTTATATATAAAGTTGTAATAGAAATTTCAAAAAGAGCTCATTTAATTGGAAATTGAAATTGCACTTTTTAGTAGTCGAAAGCGAGTGGAAAGTAATTAACCACCCTGTTACGCCCACCATTTCCCCCCAAAAAATCAATCAAAGCTTAGAGATAGCCCGTTTGTTCAACGGTGTTGACAGCTCTGGAGCTGGTGTATTTGAGGATGAAACACCCCCGAGAGCCCCAAGGGCAAAGGTTATAAGTTCTGCCTTGGGGGCATATAAGGTTCTTATAGAGAGAGTTGTCGTTAAACTTCAAAAGGGGCTCATTCAATTTGAAATTGAGAGGGCTAGTGCCCTTTGTAATAGTCGAAAGTGATTGGAGGGTAACTAACCCCCCTCTCACGCCCACCATTTCTCGAAAAACATCCAATCAAAATTTTAAGATAGTCAATTTGTTCAACGTAGTGAAGAACGATGTGGGCACAATGTTTTTTTTGTTTTTTTTTCTCCATACCCGGACAATTCTTATCGAATTCGTATCGTAGAAACTTCAAAAATGGCTCATTCGATTGGAAATTGGAGTGACTAGTGCCCTTTTCAATAGTCGAAAGTGATTGCACGGCAACTAGCCACCCCCCTTCAAGCCCATCATTCCCCCAAACACATCCCATTAAGATTTTGAGATAGCCATTTTGTTCAACATAGCTGATTTCGAGATAGAAAATATGTTTTTGAGGAGGACACTCCCCAAAAGCCCTCAGGGCATGGGTTTTATGTTATGCCCTGGGGGCATATAAGGCTATTAAATAAGGCGATGTCGTAGAAACTTCAAAAAAGCTCATTCGATTGGGAATTTAAAGGACTAGTGCCCTTTTTAATAGTCGAAAGTGATTGGAAGGTGACTAACACCCCTTCAACACCCACCACTTCCCGAAACACATCCAATCCAAATTTTGAGATTCTCATTTTGTTCAGCGTAGTTGATTTCCGGATAGAAATTATGTTTTTGAGGACATTCCCCCAAAGTCGTTAGAGCAAGGGTTGTAAATTATGCCCTGGGGCCATATACGTTTTTTATAGCCATATACATTTTTTCATGGTGTCTTAAGAACTTCAAAAATGCTCATTCGATTGGAATGGGCTAGTGCCCTTTTTAATAGTCGAAAGTTAATGTAGGGAAACTAAACGAGACGAAACTAAACAATGTATCCAAGGAAAGTTCCTAAGAGAAAAAAAACACAACAAAAAACAAACGCAGAAAGTCAATGTGAAAAGAACCAAAAAACCAAAGAAAAAGCCAAAAACTTAAAAGATGACTAAAATGAAAAGAATTAAAACCAAATACCTAACAACCATAAAAGTGTTTCGTTCGTGAGTTGTTCGCTAGTATCCATCGATGGCAGTTCATATTTTTTTGGATTTTGTGCAAATCGCGGATATTGGCAAATAACTCGCTTTTAAGGATGATAGGTATTTGGTTTTAATTCTTTTAATTTTTGCCTTTTATTGAATTTTATTCATCTTTTAAGTTTTTGTTTTTTATTTGGATTTTTGGTTCTTCTCACATTGACTCTCCTCGTTTGTTTTTGTTGTTTTTTTTTCTTCGGCACTTTCCTTGGATGCATTGTCTCGTTTCGCGCTGAAGAAGAGAGGCGTTTGTCCTCTCGAAACATTCGCTTTGTTTTTTCAGTATTTTGATTTGGTCTATAAAAACCCCATTTTTGCTCGTTTTTCTGTCTTTATGTGATGTCAGGCCAATCTGGTTTAAGAAAGTATCTTAGTTTTAAGTTCTGGAAACTAGGTATCTGAGGATGACAACACCCTCGCAACCCTCAGGGAAAGGGTTGTAAATTCTGCCCAGGGGGCATATAAGGTTTTTATATAACGTGTTGTCGTAGAAACTCCAAAAAGGCTCATTGGATTGGAAGTTCAAAGGGCTAGTGCCCTTTTTAATTGTTAAAGTGATTGGAGGGTACCTAACCCGCCTCTCACGCCCAACATTTCCCCAAAGACATCCAATAAAGATTTTGAGATAGCCATTTTGTTCTACGCAGTTCAAAATTCAGGAAATTATACCTTTGAGCTGGAAACTCCCCCACAGTCTTCAGGGCAAGGGTTATAAGTTAAGCCCTGGGGGATGTAAGGTTCTTATTCAAATCTTTGTCGTAGAAACTTGAAAAGGGCTCATTCGATTGGAAATTCAAAGGGCTAGTGCCCTTTTTAATAGTCGAAAGTTATTTGAGGGCAACTAACCCCCCTCTCACGCCCTTCTTTTCTGCAAACACATCCAATCAACATTTTAGATAGCCATTTTATTCATCGTAGTTGAAAGTTTTGGAAATTACGGCTTTAAGGATGACAACCCCTTCCCCAGAGCACACAGGGCAAGGATTGTAAGTTATGTCCTGGGGGCATATAAGGCTTTCATTGAAAGCGTAGAAACTTCAAAAGGGCGAAAGTGTTAGTGCCTTTTTTAATAGTTGAAAGTGATTAGAGAGCGACTAACACCCCACTCACGCCCACCATTTTCCCAAACACATCCAATCAAAATTTTGAGATATCCATTTTGTTCAACGTAGTTGAAAGTTCTTGAAATTAGGTCTTTTAGGATGATAGCCCTATCAGAGCCTTCAGTGCAAGGGTTGTAGCTTATGCCCTGGGGGCACATAAAATTTATACAGAAAGTTGTTATAGAAATTTCAAAAAGGGCTCATTTGATTGGAAATTGAAATTGCCCTTTTTTTACTCGAAAGTGAGTGGAGAGTAATTAACCCCCCTCTTACGCCCACCATTTCCCCAAAAACATTCAATCAAAGATAAGAGATAGCCATTTTGTTCAACACAGTTGAAAGTTTTGGAAATTATGTATTTAAGGATGAAAAACCCCCCAGAGCCCCAAGGGCAAAGGTTGTAAGTCCTGCCCAAGGGGTATAGCCTACAATGTTTTTATAGATAGAGTTGTCGTAAAACTTCAAAAAGGGTTCATTGAATTTGAAATTGAGAGGGTTAGTGCCCTTTGTAATAGTTGAAAGTGATTGAAGAGTAACTAACCCCCCTCTTACGCCCACCGTTTCTCCAAACACATTCAATCAAAATTTTCAGACAGTCAATTTGTTCAACGTAGTAAAGAACGATGTGGGCACAACGTGTTTTTTTTCTCCATACCCCGGCACTTCGTATCGAAGAAGTTGTCGTAGAAACTTCGAAAATGGCTCATTCAATTGGAAATCGGAGATGCTACTGCCCTTTTGAATAGTCAAAAGTGATTGGAGGGCAACTAGCCCCCCAAGCCCATCATTCCCCTAATCCCATCCAATTAAAATTTTGAGATAGCCATTTCGTTCAACGTAGTTGATTTCGAGATAGAAAATATATTTTTGAGGAGGACACTCCCCCACAACCCTAAGGGCATGGGTTTTATGTTACGCCCTGGAGGCACATAAGATTATTAAAGAAAGCGATTTGGTAGAAACTTCAAAAAAAGCTCATTCGATTGAAATTCAAAGCGCTATTGCCCTTTTTAATAGTCGAAAGTGATTGGAGGGCAACTAGCCCACCCCCAAACCCATGTTCCCCCAAACACATCCAATAAAAATTTTGAGATAGCCATTTTGTTCCGCGTAGTTGATTTCCAGATAGAAAACATATTTTTGAGGAGGGCACTCCCCCACAACCCTCAGGGCAAGGATTATAATTAATGCCATGAGGGCAATTAAGGTTCTTATTGAAATCTTTGTCGTAGAAACTTGAAGAAGGGCTCATTCGAATTAAAATTCAAAGGGCTAGTACCTTTTTAATAGTCGAAAGGGATTTCAGGGAATCTAACCCCCCTCTCACGCCCACCTTTTCCCCAAACACATCCAATCAAAATTATTAGCTAGGTATTTTATTCAACGTAGTTGAAAGTTTTGGAAATTAGGTCTTTAAGGATGACAACCCCTCTCCCCAAAGCCTGGAGGGCAAGGATTGTAAGTTATGCCCTGAGGGCATATACAGTTTTTATTGAAAGCGTTGTCGTAGAAAATTCAAAAAGGCTTATTCAATTGGAAATTGAAAGGGCTAGTGCCTTTTTTAATAGTGGAAACTGATTGGATAGCGACTAACGCCCCTCTCACGCCCAACATTTTCCCAAACACATCGAATTAAAATTTCGAGATATCCATTTTGTTCAACGTAGTTGAAATTTCGGGGAATTAGCCATCAGAGCAAGGGCTGTAATTTATACCCTTGGGCATATAAAGTTCTTATTGAAAGTGTTGTCATAGAAACTTCAAAAGGGCTCATTCAATTGGAAATTGAAAGGGCTAGTGCCTTTTTTTAATAGTTGAAAGTAATTGGATAGCGAATAACGCCCCTCTCATGCCCACCATGTTCCAAAACACATCAAATTAGGTCTTTTATTGGATATTAGGTCTTTTAGGATGATTACCCCGCCAGAGCTCTCAGTCCTTATATGTCCCCTGGTTATTACTTACAACCCTTACACTGAGGGCTCTGGGGGGGGGTATCAACCAAAAATACCTAATTTCAAGACCGTTCAGTTACGGTGTAAAAAAGGTATATTTAAAAATTTTGTTTTAATGTGTTTTTGAAAATGGTGGGCATGAGAGGGACGTTAGTCGCTATGCAATCACTTTCAACTATTAAAAAGGCGCTAGCCCTTTCAATTTCCAATTGAATGAGCCCTTTTTATGTTTCTACGACAACACTATCAAGAAAAACTTTATATACCCCAGGGCATAAATTACAACCCTTGCACTGACAGCTCTGTAGGGCGTTTGATGGTTTGAGCACCGCTTACGTTGAATGAAGCTAAACCAAACACATTGTAAGTGTTTTTGCCTTTCTCACTCTCTTTGCATATGTGTCTGGTCAGGTGTTTGCTTCTCCCAGTGCCTGTCTTTGTTGGTTTGTACGGCTGAATCTATATTTTTGTATGTGTTTTGTCTCTCTCACTCTCTCTGTCTGTGTGTCTGGGCGGGTTTTTGCATTTTCCCGTGTTTGTCTTTGTCGGTTTTTATGTCTGAATCTATATATTTGCAAGTGTGTTTTTGTCTCTCTCACTTTCTTTGCTTGTGTGTCTGGGCGGGTGTTTTCTTGTCCCAGCACGTGTCTTTGTCGGTTTGTATGTCTGAATTCACATATTGTGTGTGTTTTTGTCTCTCTCACTCTCTTCACCTATGTGTTTGGGCGGGGGTTGGCTTCTCCCCATGCCTGTCTTTCTCGTTTTTTGTCTGAATCTATATAATTGTATTTGTTTTTGTCTCTCTCACTCTCTATGCCTATCTGTCTAGGCGTTTTTTTTGTTTGTCCCTTTTCCTGTCTTTGTTGGATCGTATTTCTGAATCTATATTTTTATATTTGTTTTATTATATCTCACTCTCTTTTACTGTGTGTCTTGGCGGGTGTGTGCTTGTCCCACTGTCTGTCATTTTCAGTTTGTATGTCTGAATCTATATATTTGTATGTGTTTTTGTCTCTCTCGCTCCCTTTGACTGTGTGTCTGGATGGGTGTTTGCTTGTCCCAGTACCTGTAATTGTCGGTTTGTAGGTCTGAATCTATATATTTCTATGTGTTTTTTACCTTTCTCACTCTCTTTGCCTATGCGTCTAGGAAAGTGTCTGCTTCTCCCAGTGCCTATATTTGTTGGTTTTTACGTCTGGATCTAAAACTTTGTATGATTTTTTTGGTCTCTCTCACTCTCTTTGCTTGTGTGTCTGGGCGGGTGTTGGCTTATCTCAGTGCCTGTCTTTGTCGGTTTTTTATGACTGAATCTATAAAGTTGTATTTGGTTTTGTCTCTCTCACTCTCTTTGCCTATGTGTCTGGGCGTTTGTTTGCTTCTCCCAATGTCTGTCTTTGTTGGTTTGTATGTCTGAACCTATATATTTGTATGTATTTTTATTTCTCTCACTCTCTTTACCTGTGTGTCTGGGCAAATGCTTGCTTCTATCAGCACCTATTTTTGTCGGTTTGCATGTCTAAATCTATGTATTTGTATGTGTTTTTGTCTCTCTTACTCTCTTTACCTGTATATATGGGTGGATGTTTGCTTCTCTCAATGATTGTATTTGACGGTTTGTTCGTCTGTATCCATGCTCTCACTCTCTATGCCTGTGTGTCTGGGCGGGTGTTTACTTGTCCCAGTGCCTGTCTTTGTCGGCTTGTATGTCTGAATCTGTATAGTTGTATGTGTTTTAGTCTCTCTCTGTCTCTTTGCCTATGTTTCTGGGCGTGTGTTTGCTTCTCACTATGCCTGTCTTTGTCAGTTTGTATGTCTGAATCTATGTATTTGTATGTGTTTTTGTCTCTCTCACTCTCTTTGCCTGTGTTTTTGGGTGGATGTTTGCCTTTCCTCGTGTTTGTATTTGTCGGTTTCTATGTCTGAATCTATATATTTATATGTTTTTTTTTATCTCCCAATTTCTTTGGGTGTGTGTCTGGGTGGGTGTTTGCTTATCTTAGCACCTTTCTTTATCGGTTTTTATGTTTTAATCTATTTAGTTGTATTTGTTTATGTCTCTCTCACTCTCTTTGACTATGTTTCTGGACGTGTGTTTGCTTCTCCCCATGACTGTCTTTGTAGGTTCCTATGTCTGAATCTATATATTTATATGTTTTTTGTCTGTCTCACTCTCTATGTCTGTGTGTCTGGGCGGATGTTCACTTCTCCCAGTGCCAGTCTTTTTCTGTTTGTAGGTTTCAATCTATGTATTTGTATGTGCTTTTGTCTCACTCTCACTCTCTTTGCCTGTGTGTCTGAGTGGGTGTTTGCTTCTCCCAATGTTTGTCTTTGTCAGTTTTTACGTCTGATTTTATAGTCTCACTCTCTTTGCCTGTGTGTCTGAGTGTGTGTTTGTTTGTCCCATTGCCGATCTTTGTCCGTTTGCATGTCTGAATCTATATAGCTGCATTTGTTTTAGTCTCTCTCAGTCTCTTTGCTTATGTGTCCGGGCGTGTTTTTGCTTGTCCCATTGCCTGTCTTTGTTAGTTTGCATGTCTGAATCTATGTATTTGTATGGGTTTTTGTCTCTCTCAATCTCTTTGGGTGTGTGTCTGTGTGGACGTTTGCTTATATAATTGCCTGTCTTTGTCGGTTTGTATTTTTGAATCTATAAAGTTGTATTTGTTTTTTCTCTCTCACTCTCATTGCCTATGTGTCTGGGCGTGTGTTTGCTTCTCCACATGCAAGTCTTTGTTGGTTTCTATGTCTGCATCTATATATTTGTATGTTTTTTTTTTATCTCTTTCACTCTCTATGCCTGTGTGTCTGGGCAGATGTTCGCTTCTCCCAGTGCCTGTCTTTGTTGGTTTGTATGTCTGAATCAATGTATTTGTATGGGTTTTTTCTCTGCGGGTTAGGCCCTCCCCCCAAGGACAGTTTTAGCTATTATCCCTTCACTCAAAGAGAATAAAATTGATAATTGCTTAAATTCATTCAACCTAATATAAAAAAAAACAACAATTTTAAAGACAATAAAAGCGCACAATATTGGAATTAAAAAAATAAAAAAGGTAAGTTAAAGCAAGAATATGACACTAAACACGAATTAACTAGCAGGTTTAAGTTACACGGAGCATGTTGTTTCGATTCATCGTTTTCTTCTGTGTCGCAGTGGCAAGGGCTTTTATGACCCATGATGCACCAGCTAGGGATAAGGCGGCAGCAAAAATTGAAATGGGTAAGAGCTTCATAGGTTCAACTATGCTTTCATTCCAGAACGTAAATAGGGAGAAGGGGTTAAATGGTTTATGTTCCCCAAAACTCTGCCAGGGTGTGATACCCTTGGCAGATCATCATTGGAAAATTGTTCTTGGATCATATTTCCAAGAGCTTTGACGAAAAGGGGTTGATTGGACAGAAAAATGCTACCGCCTCATTCAGATACTCATTCGGACTTGTAAAAAAAAAAATCACGTTTTTGAAGTATGTGTCCGAAACAAATCGTTGAAGATTAGTTATCGCCGGGCAATGAGCAATCGGTGATATTTCAATTGCGATTAGTTACTACATAGAGCTATCCACCGGAGAAATAATCACTAAAAGGGCATCTTTAAACTCCAGTTAGGAATTTCAACTGTTGTTGGAACTCAATTGAAATTCCTCGTTTAACTTGCTAAGACTATTGGAATATTATAATTAATAAAAAATTATATTAAAACCTCAATAAAACAGTTGGTGGTACTGTACTGTAAGTAAGCCGCGACTCGAATCAATAGTAACCAAAAAAAAAACAACAGAAATTCGATAACAATAGATTGACTTAACGATGACTTAACGATGACGACTTAACAGAGCTGGAAGCTCCTGGTACTCCAAAGTAAGTAGATATTTAGCCACCATATAACTTAAATAAACGCTTGCTTTAATGATAAGAAATTCTTGACGGGTTCAGGTAGAACCCTAAATAGGGTTACCACGTTGAACCTTCTCGATATTTTTGTCTCACTCGTAAAAAAGTAACAAAAATGCATAAAACACATCAAATTTTTGATGCGTTTAATAAAAAAAACTGTACCCCCCCTCCCCCCAAGCAAAATTAGGAATACACCTTGCAGTAATTTTCAAAGTGATAAGCTCCTATGCAAACAGTACGTGGAAACTACTCTTATGAATTACGCTAAATTTTTAAATGAACAAATTGAGTTATCGTAAGGGGGTATAAGAATTTTGCAAAAAATTGCAGAAGTGGAGCAGGACATATAATCTGCTGAGAAACACTGCTTTAAAAGAATTTACAGAGTTCTGAAAGCCGCTCCCCCCAAAAAGCTCCAATATTTAATCTAATCTCATTTTGAATTAATTTCAAAATCCTTGAGCACAGCCCTATTTGTAATGATGTTATTTTTTTCAATAACCATGTAGCTTCACATTACTATGAACTTATCCCTTAACAACCTTTCGGCAACACTATTGGTATTGTCTGTTATAAGAATTTTACCAGAATGCTAGCAGGGTTGCAACCCTGGCCTGGAAGAATTTACTAAATTGGAGAGGAAAAATTTACTAAATCGCATCTGTTTTTACTAAATGCTAAAAAAAAAAATGCGAACCATCAAGCATCGATTTTTACTCTAGGAGGATAATCAATAGGATTCCCACAATCTTTTTCCTTTTTTATTATTTTTTTTCTCTTTTCATCTTTTCTCTCGTTTTTATAGTATGATTGAAAATTCCAGAAACCTATAAGTTAAAAAATCCTTTTTTTTTATTATTTGGATTAACGACTGGATAGGCTTCATATTCCTGATGCGGTGTATCCAAGAAGTCAAACAATAGTCTTGAATCTTAGATTCTGGAAATCCTGCTGGTAAAGCCTGGCTTTAAATTTATCAATGGTCTTCAAGTCATAAAATTCAGATATATTGAAAAATTAAAAAACAATTAACGAAGAAAAACAGCTACGACTCATATTCACGAAGCAGTTCAGGCAATGGAGGGCTTAGAATCTGAGGTGTGTTTGAAACTGACGGCTTTTGAAATTTGTCCCCCAGTTTCCGTTTTTAGGTTTGAAATCTAATCCCTTCAATTTTGAATTTTTAAGAGGAAATTTGCCACTTTTAAAACACTAATTGGGCTGATCTTTAAATAAGGGATAAGCTGCTTACAACGATTCCTGGCAATTTTAAAGCAATTAATTTAGGATTTTTTTTTTAACTGATTTTTTCTGGATTCTTTCCTGTTTGTATTCAAGTGATTCAATAACCAATACAATCTATATCATTTCAAAATGGAAATGACGTAATTGGCTACCGGTTTAGTTATAAAAATATGTAAATTAAAAAGTGCACCTCAAGTTGGACTAGGGCTGCCAAGAAAAAGAAACTTATATACTTATATAACAGAAGAAACTTATAAACTTATATACTTAAAGAAACTTATATAACATACAATAAATAGTTTAAAAAAAAATAACACTGTGTCAATAGTCTTCAGGTCAGGCAAATCATACAAATTGAAAAGTAAGAAGAAAAATATTTAGTAACAATTAAAAGAAATCGCACTTAAAAGGCTTTAACCGTCCTCGGCCTCATCCGAATCTAAAGTATCCCCTAGTGTCAAATTCTGACTGAAGGGATCTACTTGTTTCCATTTCTTGATAGCCTGAGTCAAATCGCTGGGGATCACCCAGTCATGTACTCCACTTGACGACCTGAGAACAAGTTGCTTTATATTCATCAGGGACGAAACACTTCGAGACATTTAGCCTATTTCGGTTTTTAGTTTTTGATGATCGACAAAAACAAGAATTGTATCTCTGCTCCAGCACTTGAATGGGGCAAGCTGCAGAGAGTCAGAAAGAACTTGGGCAAGTATGGAAAAAGTTCGTTTCCAGCAGCGTCTTTAAAAAGGGACGAGGCTAACTAACAAACTTAGCAACTATTATGAGAGTCTGGGAAAATTTTCTGAAAACAAATTAAGCCGGCATAGTAATGCCGGGCATGCCAGTCCTGATTTTAAATAGTTTGCCTTTCAAAGCGCGAATCAAGAAGAAGCTGAGAAAAAAGTAGAGATTTTTAAGGGCTAGGGTTGACGCGAAATCGCAAAAATGAGAGCAATAGTAGCCATAATATCTAACGTAATCGATATCAGATTTTGTAATGAACGGACCCTAACGTTTCTCCCTGAATTCGTGGAAAATAACAAAAGTTTTGTTTACTAGACTAGAAGTCACAACTTTTTACTAGATTTCGGGAAATTCACTAGTTTCTATAAATATTTTAGATTTTATACTGGATCAAGTACAATCCTACTGGCGGTGGCAACCCTGAATTCTAGTTGCGACTAGAATTCAGAGTTACCGTTCATCTAGTCTTTGCAACTATTCAAAAATTGTCTCATAAAAGAGAATATTTTAACAATGTAATTAGTAGTAAATCGACACGAAAGTATATAGACTGAATGTATAAAACTAAATTTCAAGTTAATATCGTGTTTGTAAAATTGTCTTTTAATTCAATATTTTGTAAGCACCCACTAAACTATTAACTTTATCTAAGAAATGTTATTCATTTCATAATATTATAAAATCAGGTTTTAAAATAAGTTTAACACTCATGGTATACATAGTCTTGAAAAATGTGTGTCGAACACAGAAGCTGGAGAATCAATAAAGATCCCATCTGAGTAAAAATTTAATGGAACTTACGACGAAATAAAACACGTAATGCCTTTCAAGCAAGGTCATACCAAGGAGGGGGCTAAGGGGTTTATAAATTAATACAAAATGAGGTACTTATTTATTATACGGTACCCATGAAAGATGTCAAGTTTGGTTAATGCTAATGAAATAAAATAGAATGAATATGTAATAGTTTAGAAACAAATTTGGGCTATATATTTGCACATTGGGGGATGGGGGGGGTTAGAACGCAGCATACATTAAATACGTAACCTAACCTAACCTAGGTCCCCCCCACCCTAACCCCCCCTCCCCCAAAAACAGTATGAATATTATAAACGCAGTAACATCACCCTTTGCAAACCATTTATCTAGCAAATACCCGTTTGTCTGCTTTCCTGTCTTGTTTCCTTGTACAGTCTATAGCGATGGGTACTATATACTGCATAAGTACCCAAAATGAGATGAGATTTCGAAGTTTAGATCCACCAAAATTTTTCAGCATATAATTCAGTTTGGTGTAAATTGTCTTGTAAATTGTGCCTCAAAACTAAATCAGGTTAATGTTGTTGAAATTCCCACTAGGTTTTAATTGGATTTTACTCAGAGTATTATGATTATTCGCTTTTTCGTTTTGGGTGCTTCGTTATGTAAAAAAAAAAAATAAAAAAAAAAAAAAATACTTCTAAAAATTGAAGTGGTGTGATTAATACTAATAGATAATTTTG
>NC_142806.1:7296359-7317866 GCF_049724085.1 Artemia sp. Qi Xiang Cuo
GTTCACAGGGCCTCGCGGCCTTTGGGGGGGGGGGGGGGCTCGCGGCCCGGAGGAGGGGGGGGCGGCCGCCAGCGGGGGGCGCACCGCCAGGCACTACCAAAAATATCATTTTTTTTTACTTAGAGCTGATTTTTGTGCTTTTGTAAATATACATGTTTCATTAAAATTAAAAAAAATGTGACATTATCTTAAGTGCTTTAATCTCATAAATTTTGTATTTTTCTATAAGTAAATAAACAAAAAAAATGTATTTATTTAAGTGTTTTTTTTCTCTCTCTGTGTCCAATTTAATTTTGTATTTTTTATTATAAATAAATTTAAAATAAAGTGTATTTTTTTCATGTTTAATGTGCTTTTTTCAATGTAGTATTTTTCTAGTGTTGTTACTTTTTTATGCGTATTATAAAAGAAAATATGATTCTAAATTTGTCTTCTTATTATTATTCTTCTTGAATAGAGTAGTAGTAGTAGTAGTAGTAGTAGTATTAGTATTAATAGTAGCATTAGGAGTAGTAGTAGTAGTAGTAGCAGGGAAATTATTTAGTCATTAGACAGCTAGAGTCTACAGTTAGTTGTCCAGGTGAACTGTTGAAAGGAACATGTGTCAATTTTAAATACCGTTCAGATTGTTTCTGTTTGGGCCCTCAATTGTATTTTTTCTGTAAAGTGCTGTTTTTAATGCAAGAAATATGATTCTTTACTAATTTTTTTGGTTCTTGAACGGAGTAGGGAAACTATTTAATAATTAGACAACTATGGTCTAAAGTTAGTTTGCCATGTGAACAGGTGAAGGGAACATGTATCAATTTAAAACACCCCTCAGATCGTTTCTGTGTGGGCCCTCAATGTCGGGCAAAACAACACTCTTAACTAAAATAATCAAAAATTGCAATGAAATGACTCCGGAAAAGCCGAAAAAAATCTATAATTATTGCAGTATATGGAAGAAGTCTTAAGGTAATATAAAAACATTTGCTGCCACGAGTTCGGTGAAAATATAATTCATTCCGGGACGTAATGTTTTCAACATTATTGAACCCAACTCTTTAGGTTTGAAATCTAAACCCTTCAATTTTGTATTTTTAAGAGGAAGTATGCCAGTTATAAAACACTAATTGGGCTGGTCTTCAAATAAGGGATAAGCTGCTCACAAAAATTTCTGGCAGATTTTAAAGCAATTAATTTAGGATTTTTTTTTTTTACTGATTTTTCCTGGATTTTCTCTCGTTCGTATTCAAGGGAATCAAAAACCAAGGGTCTATATCATTTCAAAATGGAAATGACGTAATCGGCTACCGGTTTAGATGTAAAATTATGTAAATTAAAAAGTGCACCTCAAATTGGACTAGGGCTGCCAAGAACAAGAAAACTTATATAACATACAATAATTAGTTAAAAAAAATAACACTGTGTCAATAGTCTTCAGGTTAAGCAAATCATACAAATTGAAAAGTAAGAAGAAAAAGATGTAGTCACAATTTAAAAAAAGTCGCACTTAAAAGGCTTTAACCGTCCTCGGCCTCATTCGAATTTAAAGTATCCACTAGTGTCTAATTCTGACTAGTGTAAATTAATCTGGCTGTGTATAAAAAATTAGCATAAAGAATTAACTTAATCATGACCGTCAGTATCAGACCCGTGATTTATGGGAAATAGATTTGATAAAGTGATTTTTTTAACAACCAAAGTAATCCTGTGAATAAAACATTGAGTAGCATTGGCCTGGCATATCTCGAAATCTTTCACTTTTAACCTTTTATTTTTTTTACATTTTCATTTTTCAGTTTTAATAATAATGTTTATGCAATTAACGTTTCTTTGATCAGACTGACATCAAATACTCTTGAACGCAGGTCTTCATTTTGACTAAATTGTCATAGACGGAGCAATAGCTATAAAAAAAAAGAAGACAAAAGTGAAAACCCAAAAGAATAACACGGTTCGTTATAACTAGTTTATATAAGCTGTTCCTTCAGCTAATTGCAACCGACCCCCCTCCCCCCCCAAAAAAAAAAGAGTTTTCAGTAACAATATACATATGAAAGGAAACAGGTTTTTATGTTAATTCCAAATTACATCTTGTTTCTGCTTTTATATTTGAAAAATATGCATTATAATAATTACAGGTCTTTTGTTGTGCAAAAATTTCTAATAATTAAAATGGAAAATATTCTATATAAAAGTGTGTTATTGTGAAATATATATTTCATTTTTTTCTACCAATATTTGTAAAACAAAAATGATGTTTAATTTGAAATTATTTTTTATCTAAAATGTATATAGTGAACTTGCGAAAGTGATAAATTACATTATCCAATATTACATTATAAACAATTTTTGAAAAGCTGAAGCATCTTGAAAGATGGTAACTCTGATTTCAAGTTTCAGCTAGCGTTATTATAATTTGACCTTAAAAGAATAATTGGGATGGACTCCGAAGTTATACTAGATAACTGTTATATAATCTAAAGTAAAGGTTCAGCAAAGTATAATTACCTACAGAACAAGTACTGACAAAACCTATCCTCTCCACACAAAAAGTCTGACCCTTTGTATACCTATGCGAACCTGGCAACTAAAACCCGTAGTTACACAATTCATCCCGGTCACTCGTTGCCTGAATAACACTCTAGCATTATTTATTGGCTCGGAGCGATTAAGTAGTACAGCACTTTGCGTCTAGAGGCACTGAGGAGACCCTTGCCCTGACGGTTGTGGGGGAGTGTCCTCCTCAAAAATATTTTTTTTACCTGGAAATCAACTACGCTGATAAAATGGCTATCTCAAAATTTCGATTGGATGTGTTTGGGGGAATGATGGACGTGGGAGGGGGTGGCTCTAGTTGCCCTCCAATTAGTTGCACAGTTCCAGTCACTTGTTTTCGAGTCACTTTTTTAAAAGTGACTGGATTTACTTGTTACTTGTTTTTCAGTCACTTTTTTTTCCAGTCCTTTATTGAAAAAAACATAAAATTTTTTACTTTTATAACTTTAATAAATCAAATAATATTAACATTTTGATTACTAAATTTCAGTATATGTATATTAAACTGACAATGCACATGCATTTGTATTTTTTTAGTAAAGTACAAATTTTATTCTGGCCTTGGGAAGGCAGAGGGGTTTTGTGCCCAACTTATGTTAATTTCTCCTTGTTTTAAATTTGACTCGGTTATTTATTATAATTTCTGTTCGTTTTGGGTTTCATTTATTTATCGATGCTGATTTCTGGTAGTTCACGCTAGGTAGATTATTTGATTTATTTTTGCTCATTTTTTGTTTAATGGAGTTTTTTACTTTTCTTTGAAAAACTTATTTTGTGTAAAAAGTTTTTTTTAATTAATTTATGTTCGTTTTATATTGACATAGTCTTTTCAGGGAAAAAGAAAATAATACTTTAAATCTTTTCGTTTTTTAAGACTTTTTTTATGCTAATACACCTACATGAGCTCAAATAAGCTTAAAAGATTGACTCCTACAGGTGGAAATTCCAATGAACTAAGAAATCAAACTTAAAATGTGGAGAGATTCAAATTACAAAAACTCAGATTCTCAGTCCTATCCCCTTTCACCAAGGCTAGATAAATGAATTTCTAATTCATTTTTTTTAAAAGTTTCGTTTAGCTGTCTATTATGTATTGCTGTCAATTTGAATGGATTGGATTTGAAAGAATAAACTATTTATGAAAATTAGCGTGCTTTGAAAATTTCCCAAATAGACTTTTTATCAAACTTGCAAAAAAATCCACTGACCCTCCTCCCCAATAACTGATATGCAACTGTACACCACTTACACCACTGATACAACTATACACCACTTGCACCACTGCTTGTCTGTATTAACCTTGTGTTTTCATGGATTGTCTGGTTCTTTAGGAGCTGGTGTGCCACCGCAGGGAAATGTTTCCTCTGAAAAAGAGAAGCAGAGTACGTAATTTTTGGGGCCAATTTTGAATCGATTGGCTATCTCACCCAGGATAACGCATTGCAGTATCAAAAACCTCCTCATAGCAATAGAAAAACCTCTGAAACTGAGAATCAGAGTATGTAATTTTGGGGGCAATTTTGAATCGATTGGCTATCTCACCCAGGATAGCGCATTGCAGTATCAAATACCTTTTCATAGCAATAGCAAAAACCTCTGAAACTGAGAAGCAGAGGATGTAATTTTTGGGGCCAATTTTGAATCGATTGGCTATCTCACCCAGGATAACGCATTGCAGTATCAAATCTCCTCATAGCAATAGCAACAACCTTTGAAACTGAGAAGCAGATTATGGAATTTTTAGGGGCAATTTTGATTCGATTGGCTATCTCCAAATCTTCACTCAACAACATATTGGCTGTCTCAGAACTAAATTATTGTTTTACTCTGAAAAATGGCAGATAATATCACTTTCCATGGTGCAGTCCCTCTCCCTTACTATTACATTAACTGCTGATCCATATAATAATCCTTGTGTTACTACTTATAAGAAATGGTGTACAAAACGAGAGTGGAGTCTAAATCCAGTGATCTTGATGAGATTAGCACTCATCATTTACGTTGCGATTGTCCGGCACTAGTTGCACAGTTCCAGTCACTTGTTTTCGAGTCACTTTTTTAAAAGTGACTGGATTTACTTGTTTTCCAGTCACTTTTTTTCCAGTCATATATTGAAAAAAATATAAATGTTTTTACTTTTATAACTTTAATAAATCAAATAATATTAACATTTTGATTACTAACTATCAGTATATGTATATTAAACTGAAAATGTATGTTCATTTGTATTTTTTCAGTAAAGTGCAAATTTTGTTCTGGCCTTGGGAAGGCATAGGGCTTTTGCGCCCAACTTATGTTAATTTCTGCTCGTTTTGAATTTGACTCGGTTATTTATTGTAATATCTGTTCGTTTTGGGTTTCATTTATTTATCGATGCTGATTTGTGGTAGTTCACGCTTGGTAGATTATTTGATTTATTTGGAAAGGAAAATAATACTTTAAATCATTTCGTTTTTTAAGACTTTATAGTTTGGCCTGCTATCTGTATGCTGGAGAAAAATTTTCAGCAATTTTTAACAACATACACCCTTTTGAAAATCTGGACACAAATAGTACTGTTTAATTTAGTTTCATACCTCCTCTAGTTGACCTGAAATGGAAAACTTGATACCATTCGCAAAAAAATCTGTTTACTTTCTTTGATAGCTTGGATACACTTACGCTATTTTGAATTGGTTAAATTTTAAGAACAGAAGTAGCCCCGAAAGTTTGAACATAATGCCCTCATTCGCTCTTGGGATACTGCTGAGATGTCTTATTGGGATTTAGCATTAACACAGTGCATTTTGAAGTTATATTAAGGCAAAATATAGTTTTTATACATTAGGGGTAAACGGGAGAGTAGGCGTGGGAGGGTGGAAGTGGAAGGGGGATTAGTTGCCCTCCAATCACTTTCGACTATTAAAAAGGGCATCAGCCCTTTCTATTTTCAATCGAAATGAGCCCTAGTCGAAGATCCCACGACAACTCCTTCGATACGAAGTGCCCTGGTCTAAACAACAACAACAAACAAAAATATCACTAATCACTTTAGACTATTAAAAAGGGTACTATCCCTTTGAGTTTCAAATCGAATGAGCCCTTTTTGAAGTTTCTACGACAAAGATTTCAATAAAAACCATATATGCCCCAGGAGCATAACTTAGAACCCTTGCCCGGAGGGTTTGGGGGAGTGTCCTCCTCAAAGACATATTTTCTATCAGGAAATGAACTGCGCTGAACAAAATGGCTATCTCAAAATTTTTATTGGATGTGTTTGGGGGAATGATGGGCGTGGGGAGGGGGCTAGTTACCCTCCAATCACTTTCGACCATTAAAAAGAGCACTAGCCCTCTCAATTTACAATCGAATGAGATTTTTTTGAAGTTTCTACGACAACGCCTTCTATAAAAAACCTTATATGCCCCCAGGGCATAACTTAAAACCCTTGACCTGAGGGCTCTGGGAGAGCATACTCCTCAAAAAAATATTTTCTATATGGAAATCAACTACGCTGAAAAAAATGGCTATCTCAAAATTTTGAATGGATGCGTTTGGAGGAATGATGGGCGGGGGGGGGGCTAGTTGCCCTCCAATCACTTTCGACTATTAAAAACGGCATTAGCACTTTGAATTTCCAATCGAATAAACCGGTTTTGAAGTTTATACGACAACGCCTTCTATAAAAACCTTATATGCCCCCAGGGCATAACTTAAAACCCCTGCCCTGAGGGTTGTGGGGGAGTGTCCTACTCAAAAACATATTTTCCATCTGGAAATTAATTACGTTGAATAAAATCGCTATCTCAAAATTTTGATTGGATGTATTTGGGGGAATGATGGGCGCGGGGGGGGGGGCTCGTTGCCCTCCAATCACTTTCGACTATTAAAAAGGGCACTAGCCCTTTGAATTTCCAATTAAATGAGCCCCTTTTGAAATTTCTACGACAACGCCTTCTATAAAAACCTTATATACCCCCAGGGATAACTTAAAACCCTTTTCCTGACGGTTGTGGTGGAGTATCCCCCTCAAAAACATATTTTCTATCTGGCAATCAACTACGCTTAACAAAATGGCTATCTCAAAATTTTGATTGGGTGTGTTTGGGGGAATGATGGCCGTGGGGCGGGGGGGGGGCTAGTTGCCCTCCAATCACTTTCGACAATTAAAAAGGGAACTAGCCTTTTGAATTTCCAATCGAATGAGCCTGTTTTGAAGTTTCTACGATAACACCTTCTATAAAAACCTTATATGCCCCCAGGGCATAACTTAACACCCTTGCCCTGATGGTTCTGCGGGAGTGTCATCCTCCAAAACATATTTTCTATCTGGAAATTAACCACGCTGAACAAAATGGATATCTCAAAATTTTGATTGGATGTGTTTGGGGCAATGATGTGCATGGGCGGGCTAGTTGCCCTCCAATCACTTTCGACTATTAAAAAGGGCACTAGCCCTTTGAATTTCTCCAATCAAATGAGCCTGTTTTGAAGTTTCTACGACAACGCCTTCTATAAAAACCTCATATGCCCCCAGTTCATAACTTAAAACCCTTGCCCTGAGGGTTGTAGGGGAGTGTCCTCCTTAAAAACATATTTTTTATCTAGAAATCAACTAGCCTACGCTGAACAAAATGGCTATCTCAAAATTTTGATTGGATGTGTTTGGGGGAATGATGGGCGTGGGGGGGGGGGCTAGGTGCCCTCCAATCACTTTCGAATAATAAAAAGGGCACTAGCCCTTTGAATTTCCCATTGAATGAGCCTGTTTTGAAGTTTCTACGACAACGCCTTCTATAAAAACCGTATATGCCCCCAGGGCATAACTTAAAACCAAGGCCATATCCAGGGGGGGGGGTACCCGGTTTGAACCCCCCCCACTCCCGTAATTTTTGACCGAGTCGAAATTAGTCGAAAATTACTAAAACATTAGTATAAATTAGTATAATAAGTCGAAAACCAATTCAAAAATTAGTAACCCCCCCCCCCCGAAGAAAATTCCGGGATCCGCGCGCGCCAAAAACCCATGCCCGGAGGGCTGTGGGGGAGTGTCCTCCCCAAAAACATATTTTCTATCTGGAAATCAAATACGCTGAACAAAATGGCTATCTGAATATTTTTATTGGATGTTTGGGGGAATGATGGGCGTGGGGGGGGGGGGGCTATGTTCCAACAAATCACTTTTGACATTTAAAAAGGGCACTAGCACTTTTAATTTCAAATTGAATGAGCCTGTTTTTAATTTTCTACGACAACGCCTTCTATAAAAACCTTATATGCCCCAAGGGCATAAATTTAAACCCTTGCCTTGAGGGTTTTGGGGGAGTGTCCTCCTCAAAAGCATATTTTCTATTTGGAAATCAACTACGCTGAATAAAATGGCTATCTCAAAATTTTGATTGGATGTTTGTGGGGAAAGGAGTGGCGTGGGAGGGGAGGTAGTTGCCCTCCAATCACTTTCGACTATTAAAAAGGGTACTAGAACTCTCAATTTCCAATTGAATGAGCTCCTTTTGAAGTTACTACGACGATCTCTTCCACATGAAGTGCCCTGCTCTAAAGAAAAAAAAATAATAAATGATACGTTTTGTCAACATCGTTCCTATATGCCCTCAGGGCATAACTTAAAAGCCTTGCCCCGAGGTTTGTGGTGGAGTGTCCTTCTCAAAAACATATTTTCTATCGTGAAATCAACAACGCTGAAAAAAAAATGGCTATCTCAAAATTTGGGTTGGATGTGTTGGGGGGTATGTGGGGGGTGGGGGGGGGGGCTAGTTGCCTTCCAATCCTTTTCGACTATTAAAAATGGCACTATCCCTTTGAATTTCCAATCGAATTAGCCTGTTTTGCAGTTTCTACGAAAACGCCTTCTATAAAAACTTTATATACCACCAGGGCATAACTTAAAACCCTTGCCCTGAGGGTTGTGGGGGAGTTTTCTCCTCAAAAACATATTTTCTATCCGGAAATCAACTAACCTACGCTGAACAAAATAGCTATCTCAAAGTTCTGATTGAATGTGTTTGGGGGCATGAGGGGCGTGGGGGTGGGGCTAGTTGCCCTCCAATCACTTTCGACTATTAAAAAGGGCATGAGCCCTTTGAATTTCCAATCGAATGAGCCTGTTTTGAAGTTTATACGACAAAACCTTCTATAAAAACCGTATATGCCCCCAGGGCATAACTTAAAACCAAGGCCATATCCAGGGGGGGTTACCCGGTTTGAACCCCCCCCCCTCCCTCCCGAAATTTTTGACCGAGTTGAAATTAGTCGAAAATTACTAAAACCTTAGTATAAATTAGTGTAATAAGTCGAAAACCAAGTCGAAAATTAGTAACCCCCCCCCCCCGAAGAAAAATCCTGGATCCGCTCTCGCCTAAAACCCTTGCCCTGAGGGCTGTGGGGGAGTGTCCTCCTCAAAAACATATTTTCTATCTGGAAATCAACTACACTGAACAAAATGGCTATCTCAAAATTTTAATTGGATGTGTTTGGGGAGATGATGGGCGTGGAGGGGGGGGGGCTAGTTGCCCTCCAATCACTTTTGACTATTAAAAAGGGAACTAGCCCTTTGAATTTCCCATCGAATGAGCCTGTTTTTAATTTTCTACGACAACGACTTCTATAAAAACCTTATATGCCCCAAGGGCATAAATTTAAACCCTTGCCTTGAGGGTTGTGGGGGAGTGTCCTCCACAAAAGCATATTTTCTATCTGGAAATCAACTACGCTGAATAAAATGGCTATCTCAAAATTTTGATTGGATGTGTTTGGGGGAATGATGGGCGTGGGGGGGTCTAGTTGCCCTCCAATCACTTTCGACTATTAAAAAGGGCACTAGAACTCTCGATTTCCAATTGAATGAGCTTCTTTTGAAGTTTCTACGATGACCTCTTCCATATGAACTGCCCTGCTCTAAAGAAAAAAAAATAATAAATGATACGTTGTGTCAACATCGTTCCTATATGCCCTCAGGGCATAACTTAAAACCCTTGCCCCGAGGTTTGTGGTGGAGTGTCCTACTCAAAAACATATTTTCTATCGTGAAATCAACAACGCTGAAAAAAAAATGGCTATCTCAAAATTTTGATGGGATGTGTTTGGGGGAATGATGGGGGTGCGGGGGGGCTAGTTGCCCTCCAATCACTTTCGACTATTAAAAAGGGCACTAGCCCTTTGAATTTCCAATCGAATGAGCCTGTTTTGAAGTTTCTACGACAACTCCTTCTATAAAAACCTTATATACCACCAGGGCATAACTTAAAACCCTTGCCCTGAGGGTTCTGGGGGAGTTTCCTCCTCAAAAACATATTTTCTATCTGGAAATCAACTAGCCTACGCTGAACAAAATAGCTATCTCAAAGTTTTGATTGAATGTGTTTGGGGGAATGATTGGCATGGGGGTGGGGCTAGTTGCCCTCCAATCACTTTCGACTATTAAAAAGGGCACTAGCCCTTTGAATTTCAAATCGAATGAGCCTGTTTTGAAGTTTTTACGACAACACCTTCTATAAAATACCTTATATGCCCCCAAGGCATAACTTAAAACCCTTGCCCTGAGGGTTGTGTGGGAGTGTCCTCCTCAAGAACATATTTTCTATCGCAAAATTAACTACGCTGAACAAAATGGCTATCTCAAACTTCTGATTGGATGTGTTTGGGGAAAGGATGGGCGTTTGGGGGAGGGAGGGCTCGTTGCCCTCCAATCACTTTCGACTATTAAAAAGGGCACTAGCCCTTTGAACTTCCAATCGAGTAAACCTGTTTTGAAGTTTCTACGACACACCTTCTATAAAAACCTTATACACCCCCAGGGCATAACTTAAAACCCTTGCCCTGAGGGTTGTAGGGGTGTGTCCTCCTAAAAAAAATATTTTCTGTCTAGAAAAAAAAGAGCAAAAATAAAATCAAATAATCTACCAAGCGTAAAACTACCACAAATCAGCATCAATAAAATAAATGAAACCCAAAACGAACAGAAATTACAATAAAAAACCGAGTCAAACTCAAAACGAGCAGAAATTAACATAAGTTGGGCGCAAAACCTTTAATAAATCAAATAATATTAACATTTTGATTACTAAATATCAGTATATGTATATTAAACTGACAATGTACACTCATTTGTATTTTTTCAGTAAACTGCAAATTTTGTCCTGGCCTTTGGAAGACATAGGGGTTGCTTGAAGGCATAGGGGTTGCATAGGAAGGGGGGCTAGTTGCCCTCCAATCCCTTTCGACTATTAGAAAGGGCACTGGCCACTCCAATTTAAAATCGAATGAGCCCTTTTCTAAGTTCCTACGACAACTCCTTCGATACGAAGTGCCCGGGTATGGAGAAAAAAAAACACATTGCGCCCACATCGTTCTTTACTTAGGCTGCGCTAGCGCGCTGCCTATGAAACATGCCTGCCGAACAGCTAACCAGTCTTGTCAGAGACTCAGAGGCAACGCTAGCGTTGCCTATAGTAAAGGCCATACGGCTCCAATGTTTTATTATTATTAATTAAAAAAAACTTTCCAAAAAATAAGTTTTTCAGAGAAAAGTAAAGGCCATTTTAAACTTAAGCTCAGCAGATACACATACCTGTTACAATTCAAACTCAAAACGACCGGAAATAAAAAAATTAAATAAACAATCATAGGAAAAAATATACAACAAGTAATAATACAAATGAATAAATAGATCTTAAAGCGAGTAATGCTTAGGTTGAATATGAAAATCAAGCTTAAAGCGAAAAAAAAATATTTTGCTATTGAAGTATAAATGAAACCTAAAACGAAAATAAATTAAATAAACAATCAATGCAAACAAACATACAATATATATTAATGTAAATGAACAAATACATCTTACAACGAGTGAAACTTAAATTGAATATGCAAATCCAACTCGAAACGGAACAAAAATCATTACAAACAAGAGTTTGGGTATCGCCTGCTTCTCTCACTGTAAAAGTTTAAAACTTACTGCGTCATTGGCGTTTTACTGAAAACCAATTTTATTACAAATATTTTCTTTTGTACTTAATATTGAAAATAAACATTAAAACTATAGTAAAATTTTGAACCGATGTTCTTTCAGCAATTAATATCATTATACATCAAATATTCAGTTTAATTTATTAGTTCTCTCTAGAGTTGTTCTAGACAAATATAGTTTAACTACAAACAAGAGTTTGGATACTGCCCCCTTCCTTAACTGTAAATAAAAACTAAAAGTCTGCTGCGTTATTGGTGCTTCACTAAAATCAAATTATGTTATAGATACTTTCGTTTCCGGTTCTAAAAGAATTTAAAATAGAAATGAAATTACAGTGAAACAACTTTTTGAGCTAACGTGTCTTTCAACAAATAATATCATTTTTTGTCAAATATTCAATTTGATATCGTGTATACTTTCCAAGACTGTTCAAGACGCATATAGTTTTCAGTGAAGTGCCAATGACGCAGTAAGTTTTATACTTTTATATTGTGAGAAGAAGGCAATACCCAGACTCTTGTTTGTAATGATTTTTTTTCGTTTCAAGCTTGATTTGCATATCAATTTAACTTTCACTCGTTTTAAGATTTATTTATTCATTTACATTAGTATCTATTGTTTGTTTGTTTGCATTGATTGTTTATTTAATTTCTGTTCGTTTTAAGTTTCATTTATACTTCAATGGCAAAATATTTTTTTTCGTTTTAAGCTTGATTTTCATACTCAATCTAAGCATTACTCGCTTTAAGATCTATTTATTCATTTATATTATTACTTGTTGTAAGTAGTAAGTATCTATTGAATTTGGGGAGACGTATAGCCATTACTCTTTTCTTCTTTATTGGTTTAATATCATGAAGAAGGTTTAACGGCGATTCCGTAGATATGTTCCCTCCCATGCTATTTTAAGGGCATATGTTCCCTTCCATGCTATTCTATGTTCCCTCCCATGTTATTCTAAGGGTTTATGTTCCCTTCCATGCTCTTCTATAGCGCTATGTTCCTTCCATTGTTATTCTATGGAACCTCTCCACGTGATTAAACACGTTATGAAACTATGTGCTATTTGCTTATGTCCCGTTGGTACCATTCAAAACGAGCGGGGATTCACCGCTTGTTTCTAAACATTGCAAAAAAGATAGCAGTATGAACGGGGATTCCTCCACACAAATTTGTTTAAACTCCAAGTTTTTTTTCAACCAGAGTGTTTTTTTTCAAGCTGACACCTGTTTTTTAGACAGCCAATCAGAGAACTGCTTAACAATTCGTCATTGAAATCCCGTAAAAAATGTTCATGCATTGGAATTTAATTTTCATTATGTTTTAACACATCGAGCATAGTACAAAGCATATTATTAACTTTGAAAACAATGGATTCGTCAATTGTCAATGTGAGTACAGCTTATTAAATTTTTTAATTTATTTCAAGATAAAAAGCATTTACCAGTAAATTCAAATTTCAGCGCACTTAGCCCCCCTCCCCTCCAACAATACAAAACCTTAAAATATAATGAGTATATTCGATAAAAACGCTAAGTATGCTTTTTTCTATTATGTAAAACAAAAACTCTCTCATCCACTGTTGTGTTACGAGCATAATTCCTTACTTTTAGCTATTTCGTTCATAAAAAAAAATGCCCCTTTTTCCCAATTATCAGAAATTTTTTTTTCCAGTCTAAAAACCACATGTGTTTATAATTACGGAGAGTCCCTTTTGAAGTTTAGAGTTTAAACGTGTCTTATCTGAGCTATGAAAACAAAAGGTTGGTGATTAAGACGAGGATTTGTGTAATTCTAAACGCTTTGGCCATTCAAAAAAGCGTGGATTTCTGTTAAATAAATAATTCTTATACATTTTAAAAAAGCTTATTTTGTTCCAAAGCTTGGATTTTTCATAACCAAAGGTTCACATTTGACCCAAAGAAATGTATTTTCTATAATTTTCTTACAAAAACTAGAGTTTACGGTCAAAAAAGCTTTATAGTTTAGTTTTTACGGAAATGGCTTATTTTCGTTCCAAAGCTGAGCTTTTTAAGAACCAAAGGTTAACATCTGACCCAGCGAAATGTATTTTCTATAATTTTTTCACAAAAACTAGTGTTTACAGTAAAAAAAAAAAAAAAAGCTTTATAGTTTAGTTTTTACGGAAATGGTATATTTTCGTTCCAAAGCTTGGCTTTTTCATAACCAAAGGGTCACATTTGACCCAAAGAAATGTATTTTCTATAATTTTCTTACAAAAACTAGTGTTTACGTTCAAAAAAGCTTTATAGTTTAGTTTTTACGGAAATGGCTTATTTCGTTCCAAAGCTTGGCTTTTTCATAACCAAAGGTTCACATTTGACCCAAAGAAATGTATTTTCTATAATTTTCTTACAAAAACTAGTTTTTAAGTTCAAAAAATCTTTATAGTTTAGTTTTTACGGAAATGGCTTATTTTTTTTCCAAAGCTGCGCTTTTTCATAACCAAAGATCCACATTTGTCCCACAGAAATGTATTTTCTATAATTTTTTTTACAAAAACTAGTGTTTACGGTCAAAAATGCTATATAGTTTAGTTTTTACGGAAATGTTTATTTTCGTTCCAAACCTGGGCTTTTTCATAAATTATATTATGGGGAGATGTTTTTGAAATCCCCCTTCCCCCCAAAATAAAAATTTTCCAAAATTTTACTTTAAAAGCTTTTCTTTTTAAATATTTCTAAATTGCTAAGACATAGAGTGCTACAAACACCAGAATAAACCTTAGAGGGCAATTTATCTGTAAAAGAGGGCTGCTTATTTCCTTACTAAATTTTTCTTCTCTTTTAAGAATGTGGAGGTGGATTCATACAATTCTCCTCCCTCCGAAAAGAGTTCAAGATGGGATGATACCACATCGATGCAAGCTACCAGACCGTGAATATTTAGAGATGCTATCTCTCTTGCCAGTTTGCTGGAGCAACCAGGAGCCCCTCGAGCCAGTGTAAGCACTTCAGAAACCTCTATCCAACCTGGCAGCAAATGCAAGACAGAATGGACAAATTTTCATAATGCATCAGCTTCATCTAGTCCGTATCGGGGGGTCACCCCCTATCAAGCATTGCCGGGCCCTTCACGAGCAATGCAAGGCGAGAATGATGTGGCCCGTACAGCTCTCGACATGCAAGCTGCAAATTTAAATGTGAGTTTTCAAATATTATTTCTCGCTAATGATTCTTTTTCCCAAGTCAATTTGAAGGAGTGTGTGTGTGTGAGCGGTGCATGCGCCGCTTATTTTTCTGTATAACCGATAATTAAGTCAGCACGCGTCTCTTAGCCTAATCAAATGCAGATTCCTTCAAGGTAAAACAAAACTTAGCACATGAAAAAAAAAAGCCTTTGCTCCGTGTATTCTTCAATAAAATAAGGAACTTCTTGTGAAATTTTTTGTCCATATTTCATTTGAAGTCTTAATTTAAGCAAAATTAAACTATCATCATTTGTTCGGCTAACAATTTACAATCAGCTACTTGTATGCGCGTGTGTGTTTTTACTAAAGGGGGTAATTATTGAAGAAAAAAAAAGGATGTGTAGGGGTGGGGTAAAAAAAAAAAAAAAATTAATCAGATAGTGCCTTAATATTGATACATGACTTCAGTAGGAGGTAAACATCTAACTAGACATGAAATGCTTCATGAGAAGTAGGTTATTGCTTCTTGCTAAACTAATGGCAAATATTTTTATAATGTACTTTACTTTATTGCTATTAGTCAAACACTCTTGATACTAATGAATTATCTATGAAGGGGGGGGGGGTATATTTATAGGAAAAGGAATCTGCTTCTAGTCTGATCGCTATTTCTTATGGATGGCTAGATTGGTAGGAAAAAGAATCAAGTTCATTTTTTTAAATGGGGGTATTAAGAAAATTATTTGGTTGACTTTTTTATTTTATTTTATTGCTATTAGTCAAACGTTGCGATGTTTTTGTGTGTGTGTGTGTGTGTGTGTGTGTGTGAGTGTGAGCGTGTGTGTGTGTGTGAGCTTGTGTGTGTGAGCGTGTGCGTGTGTGGGTGGGTGTGCGTGTGTGTGTGGGTGTGGGGTGTTTTGGGTGGGTGTGATTGTTTCTGTTTTTTTGTGTTTGTTTGTGTGTGGGTTTGTGTGTGTGTGTGTGTGTGTGTGTGTGTGTGTGTGTGTGTGTGTGTGTGTGTGTGTGTGTGTGTGTGTGTGTATGTGTATATTTGTGTATGTGTATGTGTGTGTGTATTTGTATGTGTGTGTGTGTGTGTGTGTGTGTGTGTGTGTGTGTGTGTGTGTGTGTGTGTGTGTGTGTGTGTGTGTGTGTGTGTGTGTGTGTGTGTGTGTGTGTGTGTGTGTGTGTGTGTGTGTGTGTGTGTGTGTGTGTGTGTGTGTGTGTGTGTGTGTGTGTGTGTGTGTGTGTGTGTGTGTGTGTGTGTGTGTGTGTGTGTGTGTGTGTGTGTGTGTGTGTGTGTGTGTGTGTGTGTGTGTGTGTGTGTGTGTGTGTGTGTGTGTGTGTGTGTGTGTGTGTGTGTGTGTGTGTGTGTGTGTGTGTGTGTGTGTGTGTGTGTGTGTGTGTGTGTGTGTGTGTGTGTGTGTGTGTGTGTGTGTGTGTGTGTGTGTGTGTGTGTGTGTGTGTGTGTGTGTGTGTGTGTGTGTGTGTGTGTGTGTGTGTGTGTGTGTGTGTGTGTGTGTGTGTGTGTGTGTGTGTGTGTGTGTGTGTGTGTGTGTGTGTGTGTGTGTGTGTGTGTGTGTGTGTGTGTGTGTGTGTGTGTGTGTGTGTGTGTGTGTGTGTGTGTGTGTGTGTGTGTGTGTGTGTGTGTGTGTGTGTGTGTGTGTGTGTGTGTGTGTGTGTGTGTGTGTGTGTGTGTGTGTGTGTGTGTGTGTGTGTGTGTGTGTGTGTGTGTGTGTGTGTGTGTGTGTGTGTGTGTGTGTGTGTGTGTGTGTGTGTGTGTGTGTGTGTGTGTGTGTGTGTGTGTGTGTGTGTGTGTGTGTGTGTGTGTGTGTGTGTGTGTGTGTGTGTGTGTGTGTGTGTGTGTGTGTGTGTGTGTGTGTGTGTGTGTGTGTGTGTGTGTGTGTGTGTGTGTGTGTGTGTGTGTGTGTGTGTGTGTGTGTGTGTGTGTGTGTGTGTGTGTGTGTGTGTGTGTGTGTGTGTGTGTGTGTGTGTGTGTGTGTGTGTGTGTGTGTGTGTGTGTGTGTGTGTGTGTGTGTGTGTGTGTATGTGTGTGTGTTTATGTGTGTGGGTGTGTGTGTGTGTGTGTTTGTGTGTGTGTGTGTGTGTGTGTGTATGTGTGTGAGCGGTGCATGCGCCGCGTCTACTCGATAATTCATTGAGATAGTATAATGAATAGTGCAATTCAATAACAACATAATGATTTTCACTATTTTGTTGTGTGTTTGTGTGTGTATGTTACTAACAAAATTTGTAACTTATTATAGATAGATAGATAGATAATTTTATTCACCCACTCGATACAAAACCACAAATGGCACGAATGGAGTATAAAGAAGAAGAAAAAAAAACACTTAACTGCAAAAACAAAAACAAACGTTACGATACACCGCCAATAAATAAAAACATTATTACAAAAACTCACTAAGGACGAATTGCAATTGCCAGACTACTAGGCCCAAGCGACCCCAAAAATTCAGAACGACGTTTCGTCACAGCAGCAATCGGATCTGTGATACCGAACCTTGCAGACATCTTGGAATTTTTAACCCACGGTGGGGTATTTAAAAGAAATTTTGCATACTTGTAAAAAAGTGATCGAAGGTTTCTTTTATCACTAACACTAAATATATGCCAAAACGGTGATAAAGCCAGAAAGTGTGGGATCACCAGTGCATTATATAGCCTAGCTCGAATTTGTCGATTATATTTCGCTTTAGTTGAAGATAGCGCCCCGTAAGCCTTACGTGCCTTTTCTGCGAAATTACTTATTTGGCGAGCACGTGTAGATGCCATGTTATGACCTATAGGTATTCCTAAGTACATTATGGAGTCAGACAGTGGAACCTCTTGAGCACCAAATTTGACAGCAAGATCTATACAATCTGCATTTCTCCTATTGAAAGCAACAATCTCGCTTTTACTTGCATTAAAAGATAGTCCTATCTCTCTATAGGCATCATCTAGAATCTGAAAATTTTCTTCAATACGAGACAAACATCTACTTAAATTAAAAATATCATCTGCGTAATTAAGTAATGTTACATCCAAACCTCGGAAAATGCAGCTCATTTGCACTAACTTTTGGGCCTCGAGAACACTATTATTATACAACCGGGGTGACGAAATTGCACCCTGCCTAATGCCCTTTCTAACCAGAATAGCTTTTGGTAATACAATCGGCCCGTTAGGAGACGGGACTTTAACTTGGACTCGAAGCTTCTTATACATATCCCGAAAAGGCAAAATAACCGATCTGTCCACACCACGTTTATGAGCAGACACTAATAACTGGGGATGTATCCCAGAATCAAAAGCACGTCTAACATCGTGACTCGCTAGAATAAGGGATTCATTCAGTTCATCAGCTTCTATTAATATATTAGCAAGAATATAATGGACGTGCTCGCAACCAACACCTTTTTTAAATCCGAACTGATTATCGGGGGTAGAACATTGAAAAGCAATATGATCTATAACTAGCAATTCCATAAGCTTACATAAAACCGGCGAAACAGTTATAGGGCGGTAAGATACGCATTCAGACGGATTTTTCCCTTTTTTAAAAATAGGTGTAATTACTCCAGTACCAAAAACGTCGGGAACGAGACCAGAATTAAAGATAATTTGGAATAGAAGCTCTAAATGACTCAGGAGACCAGCAGTACCATGTACAAGATGCAACCCACACAACTTGTCGACACCTTTCGATTGTTTCTTTTTTAATTTTGAAATTGCACGAATCAGATTAGGAACAGTCACTGTGTAGCCAACACCAGAACTAGGCAATTCCATGAACTTATCAAGTTCGACTTCATATTTATCTTCAAGATCTTGTTCGGGTGGAGAGAACTCAGAAGTAAAGTGGGACACCCAATCTTGCTCAGAGATCACAGGTTCGACACTATTCTGATCACCATTACGTTTAAGAAATCTCCACACAGCATTTGGATCATTACTTATCAATTGACTATGTTGATCGATCACTTCACATTTATTCTTAGACAAAATCTTGGCAAATCTGCGTTTGCTGAACAGCCGAACTTCATTTACAACACCTGATTTCGGACGACCACACTCGTTCCAGAGCCTAAGCCAAAATTTTGCACGACCACATGCTTCACTTAGAGCAGGGTTTTCGGACCACTTTGGAATTTCCGTTCCCACTCGGACTTTACGAATGGGGACCGCAGCGGCCTCGGCAGATAACAGTGCGTGAGATATTTCACTACAGTAGATGTTTAGTAGCAGCTGTTTCTCTTCATCTTGAATACATACACTCTGCTGTAGTAATTGGAACGGCACTTTAATCTTTGTGAGAATCTCATCCAATACGTAATGATAAGTAGCCAGGTCAATTTTACTCCAATTAGTTTTGATTTTCCACTTCTTTTCATTAGTTGGGGGGTTAGGAGAGGCAGGAATTACTCGAAAAGTGTTTATAATTGGAAAGTGATCAGACGCGCTTACGCTCAGATCTACGTGCGAATTGCCGCAAGCTGGAGATTGGATGGAACTTAGCATGAAGTCGAGAGATGAAGTCGAGCCTGATTTATGGATATAAGTAAAACACAGATCATTGTTAGCAAGACGAAGACCGTCACAGGAAGATAGGAGGATCTGTGCTCGAGCGTTAGACTCATCAGTCAAGTCACAGTTCACGTCACCAGCGACTATACATTCAAGGCCCTGGCTAGAACAGCTGCCCACCGAACTCGATAGCTTACTGCAGGCTTCACTAAATTTTTTTTCTGATTTACTGTCTCTGTAGTCTGTTGGCATGTACACAGAGTGGATAACAGTTTTGTGCACCTTAACAGCAACAAAAAAGTCTGAAGATTTATACAGAATGGGATTTAACCTGCTGCTAACAAGAATGGCGATTCCACCGGACGGCCTTCCCCTGCCCGATGACTTTGCAGGAGTAGCAAATACTTTGACGCCATCGTTTAGCTCAAGCAGACTAACGGCTTGATTCGAGAGGAAGTGTTCCTGCACACAGAGTACATCGTTATAACATAACAATCCTTCTAACAGTGGCATTTTATCAACCACTCCACCATTTAAGTTCCATGAAACAACCCGTATAGAATCACCGATCAGTGTTTAGAAATTAGCTTCTGAGCTACTGGACATTGGAAGCTGTAGCACGGGTGTCGAGAAGAACCACACAGAGCGCATTTGGGGGCATTTTGGCATGGATTGTCCCGAGAGCTGGAATGATCTCCACCGCACTTTGAACATTTCGGGGGATCTACACAAGATTTTGCTGCATGTCCGTAGGACTGACAGTTGTAGCACTGCATCGGTAAGAATTTAAATTCTGTAATGGGTAGTCGCTCGTAACCAAAAATGGGCGGAGAGTTCATTGCGTTAAAGAGATGAGCTTTGCTTTCAAACTGTAATTTGAATGACCGAGTACTACCAATTTGTACGGCCTTAACACAGTTCGGTACAACTGAGCGCAGTTCGTCATCTGAAGTTTCAGTGGGAACGTGGCGGATTATTCCGAAGAAAGCGGGAGTTTTTACTTTAACACTTATAGTTGAGTCACTTTTACCCACTGCCTCAGCCAGGGACTCGGCAGCATTCTTGTTGTTCAAGACTACTCTCCATTCAGATTTCCTAGGTTTCAGCTCCACAATGTTCGAACTAGTATCACCACATACTCTGTCCAAATAGGATTTCCGAGCGCTAGGGTTCGAAAGATCTTTCGGGGGATTCTTCAAAACAACCGCATATGACAGTTTCGACATGATCTTGTTAGTTTCTGCCGCAGGCATAGCAGAGACAGAAGGAGAGGGATTAGAATCCACGTAACTATCGAACTTAGCACACAATTCGTTTACTTTCCGGGTTAGGGTAGCCGTCACTTCTCCCGGGATTATCGGAACTTCATCAGGTTCGAAAATCACAAACCGCGGCAACGAGATATTTTTATCATCACAAACCCGAAATACTTTTAATATGTCCAGGATATCATCGGTGTTCTTCGATCGCGCAGTAACACGTGTGGTAATTCCTGCTAGGGGCCACAATAACTCCTTCGCCATTGCAATTGCTTCCTCTGAGAAAAACTCGACTGCTTTTTTCGCTATATCCTCCGAGCGATTACCAGCTTTTATCGCACGGAAAGCATAATTCAGTAACGCATTCCAAACCAATTTCTCATTACTCCCCATCGCAACAGCCACGTCACAATCCGGAATGCAAAATCAAAGTCCGAGGGGAGGAGCCAGTTCAATAAACTACGACGTAATACAGAGCTATTTAAGCTAATAAGCGAGGGACGCGTAGTTTCTTGCTACCTGATCCCCGCAGTTTAAGGGAGTCACACTCCCGGCAGGTACAACGGCCCTTGCGACAAGAAACTCCCCTCTTCTGCTCGCTTATTAGTAAAATTTAATAATATGAACGCACTCTAGAATCCGCTATTAAGAATTATTATAGATGACGCTGTTTTGCTTCCAAGCAAAGAGCATAAATTAGTAATAATATTATATGGCAACTCCAGTTAAATAAATCTATTCTTCAACACAAATTATATGAGAAGAATTGAAAACTATGCTTCCTTACTGTTCCTGGGATCACAGATTCCAAATCGAGCACAACCTTGGTTAAAGAATCAAACTATTTCCATATAAATTTAACATATTCAAACTTAGTAATTTATTTGCTTCCACTGTTTAGAAAGTTACTCGTAATTCTGTCATTTGTCTTGTAAATAATGCTATAAGCAAAAAGTATTTAGTTTAAATAATTCTAGGAGGAATTGAGTTTTATGAGTGGTATGGAAAATAAGTGTGTTATAATTGTGATAAAACTTTCGTCAAAGAAAAAAAAACTTAAT
>NC_142806.1:7318366-7377122 GCF_049724085.1 Artemia sp. Qi Xiang Cuo
AGTTTCTTTGGACTTGAGTTCGTTTTTTAACTATAAATACAAACAGGAAAAAGCCTACGGCTTTTTCTTCTTTTAAATAGTAAGAGACGAAACTCAAACAATCAAGTAGCTAACTAAGTCCAATGTATGGAATGGTTTGTTATTTCAGTGATCGTCTTTTAATGTAACGGATAATTATGAGAGGCAGCCTGACCGAGTGGTCCAAGGCACTGGTGTTAGCCACCAGTCTCTTCGGAGGCGTGGGTTCAAATCTTACCGATGGTATACGATTATGTTTGAAAGACTGCAGTGTGAAAAGACATCGAAAATGCAGTTTTTGGTGGAAAAATTTATTCTCTTTTAGAAATAATTTATTTTAGTTACAAAAGGTTTTTATACCAATTAATTTCCTTTAAAATGAGCTATTGAACAACCCTCTACGATGTTCCAGTGCCAAGCTATCTCTGGATACAAAAGAAAAGAGAAAAAAATATCCTGTTTGTGGATAATAACGTGGTAAAAGTCAATTTGCTTGATTTTCAAGCCAATATATTTTCTTTGCTATTCAAGCCAAAGGGCGGTAAGTTTCTTTTATAGAGCTTTCGGACAAGGTGGTTCTAGTGGTGTACTTGTTGTTTTGATCTGACTCCTCTCTTAGGAGCTATGGGTTTTTATATTTCTTAACATTGTACGTGATCGTCTCTTACTAGGTTGCTAGCTACCACTGCAACCCAGATTTGCCAGAGCATTTCTAGCCGACTTTTCAACAGCCTCCGCTCCTTCAAAGAGAATTTTAATCTGTAATTTGGAATACTTTCCGTGATCCTGATTAAACATACGTAAAATGTTTCGCAATTTAAGGATAAATAATGCTCATTTATCTGCTGCAACCCGGATAAATGATTACAAACAGGAAAAAGCCTAAGGATTTTTCTTCTTTGAAATAGAAAGAGACGAACTTCAAAAAATCAAAAAGATAACTAAATCAAATGTGTACAATGATTTGTTATTCCAATGATCGTCTTTTAATGTAATTTTAATGTAAAAATGTAAAAATTCGATGATCGAGCCTTTATGTAACCCGGATTAAAAAATTATTATCATATCTTATATGTAACTTTTATTTTAAGAGTCTCCGATAGTCTAATGGTAAGTATGCCCACTTGTTACCTGGGAGAAGGGGGTTCGATTCCCAGTCGGAGAGAACTTTTAATATGTTGAATTAAAAGCACTATCTTTTCAATTTTAAATTTAAAAAAGAAACTTGTTTATTTACATTCTAGCTAAAATAATGAAGATAATATGAATGAACCACAGTGTTCAGTTTCTTTGGACTTGAGTTCGTTCTTTAACTATAAATAGAAACAGGAAAAAGCCTACGGCTTTTTCTTCTTTTAAATAGTAAGAGACAAAACTCAAACAATCAAGTAGCTAACTAAGTTCAATGTATGGAATGGTTTGTTATTTTAGTGATCGTCTTTTAATGTAATTTGTTATATTTCTTAGCATTGGACTGATCGTCTCTTACTAGATTGCTAGCTACTGCCGCAACCCAGATTCACATATATATTTATTTATGAGAGGCAACCTGACCGAGTGGTCCAAAGCACTGGTGTTAGCCACCAGTCTCTTCGGAGGTGTGGGTTCAAATCTTACCGCTGGTATACGATTATGTTTGAAAGACTGCAGTGTGAAAAGACATCGAAAATGCAGTTTTTGGTGGAAAAATTTATTCTCTTTAGAAATAATTTATTTTAGTTACAAAAGGTTTTTAACCCAATTAATTTCCTTTAAAATGAGCTATTGAACAACCCTTTACGATGTTCCAGTGCCAAGCTATCTCTGGATACAAAAGAAAAGAGAAAAAAATATCCCGTTTGTGGAGAATAACGTGGTAAAAGTCAATTTGCTTGATTTTCAAGCCAATATATTTTCTTTGTTATTCAAGCCAAAGGGCGGTAAGTTTCCTTTATAGAGGTTTCGGACAAGGCGATTCTAATGGTGTACTTTTTGTTTTGATCTGACTCCTCTGTTAGGAACTATGGGTTTTTATATTTCTTAACATTGGACGTGATCGTCTCTTACTAGGTTGCTAGCTACCGCTGCAACCCGGATCCAAAATTAATATACGAATTTTCTAAGAAGTACGCCTCCGTATATTCGCTGTGTTGTCGAACATTTTCCATTGCATCTATAAACTGTTCTGCAGTTGCCAATCCATACCTTGGAAGCTTTTCGTTAAACTGACAACATTTCTTTTGGATATTACTATGAAGCTTTGCCAAAGAATTTCTAGCCGACTTTTCAACAGCATCCGCTCTTTCAAAGAGAATTTTAATCTGTAATTTTGAATACTTTTCTTGATTCTGATAAAACATGCGTAAAATGTTTCTCAATTTGCAAAGATCAGCCTGCATTTTTGCCATCTTCTTGTATTTCTGAATGTAATTTTTCCCTTTGTCCTTATGTGTTCTTCGGTACAACCTCGCAGAGAATTTAATTTTTTCATTATAGATTTTGTCACCCCAGTAACGCTCCTTGATCTTTTGTTTGGCTGTCTCAATTTTTACTTCTCGATACACCTGGACGGTTGAATACCTTTGCTTTTGGTTTTTCTTATATTTGATGCGGTAATCTTCATCATTGTGATAACTCTCCTTGAACTTTTGTTTGGCTGTCTCAATTTTTGCATGTCTATAATCTTCATCATTGTGATAACACATCTTGCTGTTTTGTTTTGCTCTCTCAATTATTACTTCTCGATACGCCTGGTCGGTTGAATACCTTTGTTTTGCTCTCTCAATTATTACTTCTCGATACGCCTGGTCGGTTGAATACCTTTGCTTTTTTCTTTTCAAGATACTATCTCTGTTATTTGTGTAGTACTGTTTTTTCAACTTGCGTGCAGCTTGCTTGATTGAAACCATTATGTAATTATGAATGAGAACATTTACAGTTCTGACGCTTCTTATATAGTAAAATTCCTATAAGCTAGTGTTTGTTCTTTATTATAAAAAAAATATCCCGTTTAGGCAGAATGTTGTAGTAGCTGCCACTTTTCTTGATTTTCAAGCCAATATATTTCCCATGCTTTTCAAGCCAAAGGGACTGAAAGTTTCCTATACAGGGGTCTCGGACAAGGCAGTTCTAATGGTGTACTTTTAAATTTGATCTGACTCCTTTTTAGGAACTATGGGTTTTTATATTTTTTAACATTGGACGTGATCGTCTCTTACTAGGTTGCTAGCTACCGCTGCAACCCGGATTAATAACAAGCCGACATATTTTCTTTGTTGTTGAAGCAAAGAGACTCCGGGTTACAGATTCCACTGCAAACCGGATACCTCTACAATCTGGATAGCTTGCAGCTACCCCTCGAACCAACATATATCAGTTACTATGGGTGAGAGATGGTTCTTTACTGTAAAATTAAATTCGATGATCGAGCCTTTATGTAATTAAAAACAGGAAAAAGCCTACGGCTTTTTCTTCTTTGGAATAGTAAGAGACGATCCTCAAATAATCAGACAGCTGACTAGGTTTATAATTTATTCTTTAAAAAAACTTCATTAATCAGATATTTAAATATATCCTATATGGTCTAGAGGTTGGGATAGTTCTCACCCAGTTGGCTTGAGTTCAATTTCCGTATGGGAAATTTTTACTTTTGATGATTTCTTAAGGAATATAATTAAAATTTCTTAATTTAATAAAAATAATTTGTTTCAATTACAAAAGGTTTTTAACCCCATTAGTTTCCTTTAAAATGAGCCATTGAAAAACTCTCTACGATGTTCCAGTGCCAAGCTATCTGTTGAATTACTAACCTATACTATAATTAAGTGGTGTATAAAATTTAGTATAGGCAAGAAGTCGTTCTTTATTATATTGTTTGGCTGTCTCAATTTTTGCATGTCTATAATCTTCATCATTGTGATAACACATCTTGCTGTTTTGTTTGATTACTTCTCGATACGCCTGGTCGGTTGAATACCTTTGCTTTTTTCTTTTCAATTTACTATCTCTGTTGTTTGTGTAGTACTGTTTTTTCAAATTGCGTATAGCTTGCTTCGATCTAACCATTATTCTAATCAAGAATAAGAGAATTTACATCTTTGTCGTTCTTAAGTAGTAATTATGACATCACGGCGTAATGATTTTATTGACGTCATATAGCTCTAATATAAAGCTATGATGACATTCATTATTTATCTAGTAGGGTTTCAGACAAGGTAGTTCTAATGATGTACTTTTGTTTTGATTTGACTCTATTTTTAGGAGCTTTGGGTTTTTATATTTCTTAGCATAGGACTGATCGTCTCTTACTAGATTGCTAGCTACTGCTACAACCCAGATTCACATATATAGTTATTTATGAGAGGCAGCCTGGCCGAGTGGTCCAAGGCACTGGTGTTAGCCACCAGTCTCTTCGGAGGCATGGGTTCAGATCTTACCGCTGGTATGCGATTATGTTTGAAAGACTGCAGTGTGAAAAGACATCGAAAATGCAGTTTTTGGTGGAAAAATTTATTCTCTTTTAGAAATAATTTATTTTAGTTACTATAGATTTGTAACCCAATTAATTTCCTTTAAAATGAGCTATTGAACAACCCTCTACGATGTTCCAGTGCCAAGCTATCTCTGGATACAAAGAAAAAAAGAAAAAAAGAAAAAATATCCCGTTTGGGGAGAATAACGTGGTTAAAGTCAATTTTCTTGATTTTCAAGCCAATATATTTCCCTTGCTGTTCAAGCCAAGGGACGGAAAGTTTCCTATACAGGGGTTTCGGACAAGGCGGTTCTAATGGTGTACTTTTTGTTTTGATCTGACTCCTTTGTTAGGAACTATGGGTTTTTATATTTCTTAACATTGGACGTGATCGTCTCTTACTATAATAATTTTCAAGCCAATATATTTCCCTTGCTGTTCAAGCCAAATGACAGAAAGTTTCCTATACAGGGGTTTCGGACAAGGTTGTTCTAATGCTGTACTTTTTGTTTTGATCTGACTCCATTTTTAGGAACTATGGGTTTTTATATTTCTTAACATTGGACGTGATCGTCTCTTACTAGGTTGCTAGCTACCGCTGCAACCCGGATGTAACTACACCTGGAACCACCATATATCAGTTAGTATGGGAGAGAAATCGTTCTTTACTGTAATCAATTTCTAAATTAGAAAATGAGTGACTCGTTCTATTATTAAAGGTAATCGTTCAAACTCGTTCATCTAACCTCCAAAACAATAGGTTAGGTTAGGCATAAATAAATATTAATAAATAAATAGAAACATTTCTACATGTTTAAGTTAGATTAGGTTAGATTAACTTATCATGACCGCTCATGATAAGATAACCTAAACTTTTCTGGCAAGTATGGTTAGAATAGGCTAGATTAAGTTAGGTTAGATTAGGTTAGGTTAACCTACGTACGCTTCACTTAGGTTAGGTGAGAGTCAGGCAAAAAGTTAGGTGTATGATTAGGTTAGGTTAGATTAAGTTAGGTTAGATTAAGTTAGGTTAGGCTATGTTAGCCTACGTACGCGCGCGTACGTAGGCTAACCTAGCCTAACCTAACTTAATCTAACCTAACTTAATCTAACCTAACCTAATCATACACCTAACTTTTTGCCAGACTCTCACCTAACCTAAGTGAAGCGTACGTAGGTTAACCTAACCTAACCTAATCTAACCTAACTTAATCTAGCCTATTCTAACCATACTTGCCAGAAAAGTTTAGGTTATCTTATCATGAGGGCTCATGATAAGTTAATCTAACCTAATCTAACTTAAACATGTAGAAATGTTTCTATTTATTTAGTAAATGTAACTACACCTGGAACCACCACATAATCAGTAAGTATGGGAGAGAGATCGTTCTTTACTGTAATCATTCCCCCAAACACATCCAATAAAAATTTTGAGGAGGAGTTGTCGTAGAAACTTCGAAAAGAGCTTATTCGATTGGAAATTGGAGTGGCTAGTGCCCTTTTTAATAGTTGAAAGTGATTGGAGGGCAAGTAACCCCTCCTACCACGCCCGTCATTTCCCCAAACAAATCCAATCAAAATTTTGAAACAGCCATTTTGTTCAACGCTTGTGTTTGAAAATGCAACTTTTTTGTTAAAATTGACCTAGCTACAGCTGCAACCCGGATAATAAACTGATTACAAACAGGAAAAAGCCTACGGCTTTTTCTTCTTTGAAATAGTAAGAGACGAACCTCAAACCATCAAGTACCTAAGTAATTCCAATGTATGCAATTGTTTGTTATTGCAATGATCGTCTTTTAATGTAAAATCCAATTAATTTTCTTTAAAATGAGCTATTGAAAAAACTCTCTACGATGTTCCAGTGCCAAGCTATCTGTAGAAAAGAAGAAAAAAATGCCTTTTGTGGAGAATAACGTGGTTAAAGTCAATTTTATTGATTTTCAAGCCAATATATTTCCCTTGCTGTTCAAGCCAAACGACAGAAAGTTTTCTGTACAGGGTTTTGGACAAGGCGGTTCTAATGGTTTACTTTTTGTTTTGATCTGACTCCTTTTGTAGGATCTATGGTTTTTTTTTATTTCTTAACATTGGACATTATTGTCTCTTACTAGGTTGCTAGCTACCGCTGCAACCCGAATATAATTTAAAGTCTCCGATTACAGTCGTATATCAGTTACTATGGGTGAGAGATTGTTCTTTACTGTAAACTTTCTTCAAATTGCGTATAGCTTGCTTCGATCTAACCATTATTCTAATCAAGAATGAGAGAATTTTCAGTTTTGACTTTCCTTATATACTAATTATGACTTCACTCTATTCACGTCATAGCTCTAATATAAAACTATGATGACGTTCATTATTTATCTAGTAGGGTTTCAGACAAGGTATTTCTAATGATGTACTTTTGTTTTGATCTGACTCTATTTTTAGGAGTTTTGGGTTTTTATATTTCTTAGCATTGGACTGATCGTCTATTACTAGATTGCTAGCTACTGCTGCAACCCAAATTTACATATATATTTATTTATGAGAGGAAGCCTGGCCAAGTGGTCCAAGGCACTGGTGTTAGCCACCAGTCTCTTCAGAGGCGTGGGTTCAATTCTTACCGCTGGTATACGATTATGTTTGAAAGACTGCAGTGTGAAAAGTGTGATTTTCTTTAAAATGAGCCATTGAACAAGTCTCTACGATATCCCAGTGCCAAGCTATTTGTGGAAATACTAACCTATACTATAATTAAGTGGCGTATAAAATTTAGTATAGGCAAGAGGTCGTTCTTTATTATAATTTTTGTTTTGATCTGACTCCTTTGTTAGTAACTATGGGTTTTTATATTTCTTAACATTGGACGTGATCGTCTCTTACTAGGTTGATAGCTACCGCTGCAACCCGGATAATTAAAGTCTGAATAAAACTTGTATTAATAACTGATTAAGTAACACTATTTATGATGAACTATATCAATCCTTAATGTAACTTTATTATAAAATAAATTACAAACAGGAAAAAGCCTACAGCTTTTTCTTCTTTGGAATAGTAAGAGACGATCCTCAAATAATCAGTCAGCTAAATAGGTTTATAATTTTTTCTTTAACATAAACTTCTTTAATCGGATATTTTAATATATCCTATATGGTCTAAAGGTTGGGATAGTTCCCACCCAGTAGGCTTGAGTACAATTTCCGTATGGGAAGTTTTTACTTATGATGATTTCTTAAGGAACATAATTAAAATTTCTTATTATAATTTTTCTCATACCTGTTGCCTTATCAAAATATAAATACTGTAATCTTTACTATAGTTAAGTTGCCTATGCAAGTTAGTATAAACAAGAGTTAGTTCATCATTATAATGACGTCATATACACCGTAGACTTCTTTTTCTTTTCCCTGTTGCATCAGTAATGAGAAATACTTCAGTCCTTACTGTAAAATTCTTACCGCTGGTATACGATTATGTTTGAAAGACTGCAGTCTGAAAAGACATCAAAATGCAGTTTTTGGTGGAAAAATTTATTCTCCTTTAGAAATAATTTATTTTAGTTACTATAGATTTTTAACCCAATTAATTTACTTTAAAATGAGCTATTGAAAAACCCTCTACGATGTTACAGTGCCAAGCTATCTCTGGATACAAAAAAAGAAAAAAAAAGAAAAAAATATCCCGTTTAGGCAGAATGTTGTAGTAGCTGCCACTTTTCTTGATTTTCAAGCCAATATATTTCCCTTGCTGTTCAAGCCAAGGGACAGAAATTTTACTATGCAGGGGTTTCGGACAAGGCGGTTCTAATGGTGTACTTTTTGTTTTGATCTGACTCTTTTTTTAAGAACTATGGGTTTTTATATTTCTTAACATTGGACGTGATCGTCTCTTACTAGGTTGCTAGCTACCGCTGCAACCCGGATCTTAACTATAGTGAAGTTGCGCATGCAAGTTAGTATAGGGAAGAGTTTGATCGTTATTATATTTGATTGCTTCAAAATTCAAATATCTTTGAAAAGACTGCAGCATGAAAATACATCAAAAATGCAATTTTTTGACAAAATTGATTCGAATTTAAAAAGTATTTTATTTTTAATTACAAAATGACTAGATGTTGCAATTTCCTTTAAAATGAGCTATTATACAGCTCTCTATGATTTTCCAGTGCCCAGCTAGTTGAGGAGGAAAATCAAGCGGAAAGAAAAAAATATCCCGTTTGTGGAGAATAACGTGGTTAAAGTCAATTTTCTTGATTTTCAAGCCAATATATTTTCTTTGTTATTCAAGCCAAAGAGTGATAACTTTCCTTAATAGGGGTTTTGGACAAGGTGGTTCTAATGGTGTAATTTTTGTTTTGATCTGACTCTTTTCTCAGGCGTTAAGGGTTTTTATATTTCTTAACATTGGACGTGATCGTCTCTTACTAGGTTGCTAGCTACCACTGCAACCCGGATTGGACGTGATCGTCTCTTACTAGGTTGCTAGCTACCGCTGCAACCCGGATAGTAGCTGCCACTTTTCTTGATTTTCAAGCCAATATATTTCCCTTGCTGTTCAAGCCAAGGGACAGAAAGTTTACTATACAGGGGTTTCGGACAAGGTGGTTCTAATGGTGTACTTTTTGTTTTGATCTGACTCCTTTTTTTAGGAACTATGGGTTTTTATATTTCTTAACATTGGACGTGATCGTCTCTTACTAGGTTGCTGGCTACCGCTGCAACCCAGACTATATGGTCTAGAGGTTGGGATAGTTCTCACCCAGTTGGCTTGACTTCAAATTTTGTATGGGAAATTTTAACTTATGATGATTTCTTAAGAAACATAATTAAAATTTCTCAAGGTACTAAAAACGATTTATTTTAATTTGAAGAAGTTTTAACCCCATGAATTTCCTTTAAAATTAGCCATTGAACAACCACCTAGAACCACCATATATCAGTTACTATGGGTGGAAGATCGTTCTTTACTGCAATTTCTTGATTTTCAAGCCAATATATTTCCCTTGCTGTTCAAGCCAAATGACAGAAAGTTTCCTATACAGGGGTTTCGGACAAGGCAGTTCTAATGGTGTACTTTTTGTTTTGATCTGACTTCTTTTTTAGGAACTATGGGCTTATACATTTCTTAACATTGGACGTGATCGTCTCTTACTAGGTTGCTAGCTACCACTGCAACCCGGATAATCTATATCGTTATCATTCCGTTCCTTACTCTTTTGTTTGGCTGTCTCAATTTTCGCATGTCTATAAACTACATCATTATAATAACGCTGTTTGTCACTATCAATTATTACTTCTCGATACGCCTGGTCGGTTGAATACCTTTGCTTTTTTTCTTTTCGAGATGCTATCTCTGTTTTTTTGGTAGTGCTGTTTTTTTAACTTGCGTGTAGCTTGCTTGATTAAAACCATTATGTAACCATTAGTTGAATGTTTTTATGTCACGTATCAAGTATCAAGAACCTAACAAAAAATTATACTAATTTTTAAATTTTCAGGTATTTTTCTAGTCTAAATTAAAAGATTAAAACTATTCTTCAGACACCATAAATATTTTTGCAGTTTATAACTTTAGCGATTCTGAACTAAAAACGAAAATAAAATAAAAATTAATTTTTTCAATTTTTAAGTCACGTCGCTAATTAAGTCATATATGGTTATTAGTACACAATAGGTTTTAGATAATACGTCTTGTCACTTATTACGTCATATATGGTTATTAGTAGATAATCGGTAAAATATTCGTTCTTTATTATAATCAAATCTTGCCTGTGGTATACGATTATGATTTATGTACATACTTTAGTTTTTACTATGGGGCATGATCGCCTCCTACTAGGTTACTAGCTACCGCTGCAACCCGGAAAACCTTACTGTATTACAAACAGGATAAAGCCTATGGCTTTTTCTTAATTGGAATAGTAAGAGACGACCTGGCTAGAACCTACGATTATGACATCAATGATCAGTCTTTGACATGAAATTATAATCTTATTTTAGTCACTATGGGCTGGAAGTTCGTTCTTTACTGTAAAACAGGAAAAAGCTTACGGCTTTTTCTTCTTTGAAATAGTAAGAGACGAGCAACCCGGAAGCAACCTGGATTGACAACCCAGATTTAGAAGTTATGGGTTTTTATATTTCTTAACATTGGACGTGATCGTCTCTTACTAGGTTGCTAGCTACCGCTGCAACCCGGTTGCCTATGCAAGTTAATATAGGCAAGAGTTCGTTCTTTATTGTATCATTATATTTCTTAACATTGGACGTGATCGTCTCTTACTAGGTTGCTAGCTACCGCTGCAACCCGGATTAATCGGATATTTTAATATATCCTACATGGCCTAGTGGTTGGGATAGCTGGCGTTCATCCAGTTTGCTCGAGTTCGATTCCCGATATAGAAAATTTTCACTTGTGATGATTTCTTAAGAAATATTATTAAAATAATCATCTATATAATGATTCCTTTTATTATTTCAGTTGCTCTGGGCTACAGTTTGTTCATTACTGTAAAAAATTTTAACTCTCTAAATTAGTTTTCAACTCTTACTTAAAAGTTTCTCTCAAGTTCTCGTCCTGGAGTCTACCAACGTCATAGCCTCCCTTACTAAATTTCAGCTGTAAATTAGTCCTAGACACTAATTGATGGTGATCTTTACTTTTAAGATGGAGCTACCGCTGCAACTACAATTCTTTGCTATATTCATTAATCAGATATTTTTATATATATTACATGTCCTAGTGGTTGGGATAGCTGGCTCTCACCCAGTTGGCTTGAGTTTGATTCCCGGAATGGGAAATTTTTACTTGTGATGATGATTTCTTAAGGAATATAATTAAAATAATAATATATATAATGATTCCTTTTATTAGTTCAGTTACTATGGGATACAGTTCGTTCCTTAATGTATTTTCGTAAAAAATAATTAATTTTAAAAAAATTAAGTGCAAAAGGCACTAGATCTAGAGATTTTCTTTAAAATGAGCCATTGAACAACTCTCTACGATGTTCCAATGCCAAGCTATCTGTGGAAAACAAGAAAGAAAAAAAAATATCCCGTTTAGGCAGAATGTTGTAGTAGCTGCCACTTTTCTTGATTTTCAAGCCAATATATTTCCCTTGCTGTTCAAGCCAAGGGACAGAAAGTTTCCTATACAAGGGTTTCGGACAAGGTGGTTCTAATGGTGTACTTTTTGTTTTGATCTGACTCCTTTTTTAGGAACTATGGGTTTTTATATTTCTTAACTTTGGACGTGATCGCCTCTTACTAGGTTGCTAGCTACCGCTGCAACCCGTATATATGGGATACACTTCGTTCTTTATGTAATATCATTAAAACCATGATACCGAGGATACTTACAAAATTCCCATTTACAGTATCGATCCTTTGTGTAAATATTGTAAACCACTTGTTACCTGGGAGAAGGGGGTTCGATTCCCCGTCGGGGAGAACTTTTAATATGTTGAATTAAAAGCACTATCTTTTCAATTTAAAATTTAAAAAAGAAACTTGTTTATTTACATTCTAGCTAAAATAATGAAGATAATATGAATGAACCACAGTGTTCAGTTTCTTTGGACTTGAGTTCGTTTTTTAACTATAAATACAAACAGGAAAAAGCATACAGCTTTTTCTTCTTTTAAATAGTAAGAGACGAAACTCAAACAATCAAGTAGCTAACTAAGTTCAATGTATGGAATGGTTTGTTATTTCAGTGATCGTCTTTTAATGTAATTTGTTATTCAAGCCAAAGGGCGGTAAGTTTCCTTTATAGGGGTTTCGGACAAGACGGTTTTAATGGTGTACTTTTTGTTTTGATCTGACAATTTTTCTAGGAGTTAGGGGTTTTTATATTTCTTAACATTGGACGTGATCGTCTCTTACTAGGTTGCTAGCTACCGCTGCAACCCAGATAACTACCACTGCAACCCGGACTATTTTATTACGTCAGTTACTGTCGGCTACAGTTCGTTCCTTAATGTAACAAACAGGAAAAAGCCTACTGCTTTTTCTTCTTTCAAATAGTAAGAGACGAACCTCAAACGATCAGGTAGCTAACTAAGTCCAATGTATGCAATCATTTTTTATTCCAATATTCGTCTTTTAATGTAACCATATATCAGTTACTATGCATGAGCGGTCGTTCTTTATTGTAAAAAAAAAGAAAAAAATATCCCGTTTAGGCAGAATGCTGTAATAGCTGCCACTTTTATTGATTTTCAAGCCAATATGTTTCCCTTGCTGTTCAAGCCAAGGGATAGAAAGTTTCTTATACAGGGGTTTCAGACAAGGCGGTTCAAATGGTGTACTTTTTTTTGATCTGACTCCTTTTTTAGGAACTATGGGTTTTTATATTTCTTAACATTGGACGTGATCGTCTCTTACTAGGTTGCTAGCTACCGCTGCAACCCGGATGTAACTACACCTGGAACCACCATATATCAGTTAGTATGGGAGAGAGATCGTTCTTTACTATATATCATGAACAGTTTGCTTTGATGCATCGGTTGGTAGCAAAATTTCATTCTTTAGAGTTTCGAATACTATTGAGACAAGTAGTTATTATTACTATAGAGTTCATTGCCATGAACTGTTTGATCGCTTCAAAATTCAAATATCTTTGAAAAGACTGCAGTATGAAAATACATCAAAAATGCAGTTTTTTTTACAAAATTGATTCTACTTAAGAACTATTTTATTTTTAATTACAAAAGCGACTAGATGTAGTAATTTCCTTTAAAATGAGCCATTATACAGCTCTCTATGATTTTGCAGTGTCCATCTAGCTGAGGAGTCAAAAAAGCGGAAAGATAAAAAGATGCTGTTTGTGGAGGATAACGTGGTTAAAGTCAATTTTCTTGATTTTCAAGCCAATATAATTTCTTCGTTATTCAAGCCAAAGGACGGGAAGCTTGCTATATAGAAGTTTTGGAAAAGGCGGTTCTAAAAATGTACTTTTTGTTTTGATCTGAATCTTTTTTCAGGAGTTATCGGTTACATTAGTTTCTACTATGGGGCGTGATCGTCTCTTACTAGGTTGCTAGCTACCGCTGCAACCCAGATGATGGTGCTAGCTACCGCTGCAACCTGGACTTTACTAACCTATACTACAGTTAAGTGTCCTACAAAGTTTAATATAGGCAATAGGTCGTTCTATATTATAAAAATTACTATAAATTTTTAACCCAATTAATTTCCTTTAAAATGAGCCATTGAACAACTATCTACGATGTTCCAGTGCCAAGCTATCTCTGGAAACAAAGAAAAAAAGAGAAAAAAAAATATGCCATTTGTGGAGAATCCTGTAGTAGCTGCCACTTTTCTTGATTTTCAAGCCAATATATTTCCCTTGCTGCTCAAGCCAAGGGACAGAAATTTTACTATACAGGGGTTTCGGACAAGGCGGTTCTAATAGTGTACTTTTTGTTTTGATCTGACTCCCTTTTTAGGAGCTATGGGTTTTTATATTTCTTAACATTGGACGTGATCGTCTCTTACTAGGTTGCTAGCTACCGCTGCAACCCGGATTATTATAATCAGTCCTTTATGTAAACCTTACTAACCTATGCTATAGTTCAGTGGTCTATAAATTTAGTATAGGCAAGAGGTCGTTCTTTATTATACCATCATCGAAAAAAGGGGGAAGCAACCCCTAAAAGTCATATAACCTTAGTAAAAATAGTGGATTATTTAGTATAGGAAAGAGTTCGTTCTTTATTATAAGGAAAAGAAGAAAAAAGAAAAAAAATATCCCGTTTAGGCAGAATGTTGTAGTAGCTGCCACTTTTCTTGGTTTTCAAGCCAATATATTTCCCTTGCTGTTCAAGCCAAGGGACAGAACGTTTCCTATACAGGGGTTTCGGACAAGGCGGTTCTAATGGTGTACTTTTTGTTTTGACCTAACTCTTTTTTAGGAGTTAGGGGTTTTTATATTTCTTAACATTGGACGTGATCGTCTCTTACTAGGTTGCTAGCTACCGCTGAAACCCGGATGTAGCTACCCCTGGAACCACCGTATATCAGTTACTATAGGCGAGAGATCGTTCTTTACTGTAATTTCCTTTAAAATGAGCCATTGAACAACCCTCTACGATGTTCCAGTGCCAAGCTATCTCTGCATACAAAAAAGAAAAAAAATATCCCGTTTAGGCAGAATGTTGTAGTAGCTGCCACTTTTCTTGATTTTCAAGCCAATATATTTCCCTTGCTGTTCAAGCCAAGGGACTGAAAGTTTCCTATACAAGGGTTTCGGACAAGGCGGTTCTAATGGTGTACTTTTGAATTTGATCTGACTGCTTTTTCAGGACCTATGGGTTATTTTATTTCTTAACATTGGACGTGATAGTCTCTGACTAGGTTGCTAGCTACCGCTGCAACCCGGATTTTAATAAAAATGTCTTGACTTTAAATATAAATATGCAAGCCTATGCTGTAGTTAAGTTGTCTATGCAAGATTGTATAGGCAAGAGTTCGTTCCTTATTGTAATCACTGTGAAAATATGGAGGCATAATAGTCCTTTACTTAGTTTCAGCTTAAATTCGATGATCGAGCCTTTGTGTAATTACAAACAGGAAAAAGCCTACGGCTTTTTCTTCTTTGGAATAGTAAGAGACGATCCTCAAATAATCAGACAGCTAACTAGGTTTATAATTTATTCTTTAAAAAAACTTCATTAATCAGATATTTAAATATATCCTATATGGTCTAGAGGTTGGGATAGTTCTCACCCAGTAGGCTTGAGTTCAATTTCCGTATGGGAAAGTTTTACTTATGATGATTTCTTAAGGAATATAATTAAAATTTCTTAATTTAATAAAAATAATTTGTTTCAATTACAAAAGGTTTTTAACCCCATTAGTTTCCTTTAAAATGAGCCATTGAACAACTCTCTACGATGTTCCAGTGCCAAGCTATCTGTTGAATTACTAACCTATACTATAATTAAGTGGCGTATAAAATTTAGTATAGGCAAGAAGTCGTTCTTTATTATATTGTTTGGCTGTCTCAATTTTTGCATGTCTATAATCTTCATCATTGTGATAACACATCTTGCTGTTTTGTTTGATTACTTCTCGATACGCCTGGTCGGTTGAATACCTTTGCTTTTTTCTTTTCAATTTACTATCTCTGTTGTTTGTGTAGTACTGTTTTTCAAATTGCGTATAGCTTACTTCGATCTAACCATTATTCTAATCAAGAATAAGAGAATTTACATCTTTGTCGTTCTTAAGTAGTAATTATGACATCACGGCGTAATGATTTTATTGACGTCATATAGCTCTAATATAAAGCTATGATGACATTCATTATTTATCTAGTAGGGTTTCAGACAAGGTAGTTCTAATGATGTACTTTTGTTTTGATTTGACTCTATTTTTAGGAGCTTTGGGTTTTTATATTTCTTAGCATAGGACTGATCGTCTCTTACTAGATTGCTAGCTACTGCTACAACCCAGATTCACATATATAGTTATTTATGAGAGGCAGCCTGGCCGAGTGGTCCAAGACACTGGTGTTAGCCACCAGTCTCTTCGGAGGCGTGGGTTCAAATCTTACCGCTGGTATGCGATTATGTTTGAAAGACTGCAGTGTGAAAAGACATCGAAAATGCAGTTTTTGGTGGAAAATTTATTCTCTTTTAGAAATAATTTATTTTAGTTACTATAGATTTTTAACCCAATTAATTTCCTTTAAAATGAGCTATTGAACAAACCTCTACGATGTTCCAGTGCCAAGCTATCTCTGGATACAAAAAAAGAAAAAAAGAAAAAAATATCCCGTTTGGGGAGAATAACGTGGTTAAAGTCAATTTTCTTGATTTTCAAGCCAATATATTTCCCTTGCTGTTGAAGACAAGGGACAGAAAGTTTCCTATACAGGGGTTTCGGACAAGGCGGTTCTAATGGTGTACTTTTTGTTTTGATCTGACTCCTTTGTTAGGAACTATGGGTTTTTATATTTCTTAACATTGGACGTGATCGTCTCTTACTATAATAATTTTCAAGCCAATATATTTCCCTTGCTGTTCAAGCCAAATGACAGAAAGTTTCCTATACAGGGGTTTCGGACAAGGTGGTTCTAATGCTGTACTTTTTGTTTTGATCTGACTCCATTTTTAGGAACTATGGGTTTTTATATTTCTTAACATTGGACGTGATCGTCTCTTACTAGGTTGCTAGCTACCGCTGCAACCCGGATGTAACTACACCTGGAACCACCATATATCAGTTAGTATGGGAGAGAAATCGTTCTTTACTGTAATCAATTTCTAAATTAGAAAATGAGTGACTCGTTCTATTATTAAAGGCAATCGTTCAAACTCGTTCATCTAACCTCCAAAACAATAGGTTAGGTTAGGCATAAATAAATATTAATAAATAAATAGAAACATTTCTACATGTTTAAGTTAGATTAGGTTAGATTAACTTATCATGACCGCTCATGATAAGATAACCTAAACTTTTCTGGCAAGTATGGTTAGAATAGGCTAGATTAAGTTAGGTTAGATTAGGTTAGGTTAGGTTAACCTACGTACGCTTCACTTAGATTAGGTGAGAGTCAGGCAAAAAGTTAGGTGTATGAATAGGTTAGGTTAGATTAAGTTATGTTAGATTAAGTTAGGTTAGGCTAGGTTAGCCTACGTACGTGCGCGTACGTAGGCTAACCTAGCCTAACCTAACTTAATCTAACCTAACTAATCTAACCTAACCTAATCATACACCTAACTTTTGCCTGACTCTCACCTAACCTAAGTGAAGCGTACGTAGGTTAACCTAACCTAACCTAATCTAACCTAACTAATCTAGCCTATTCTAACCATACTTGCCAGAAAAGTTTAGGTTATCTTATCATGAGCGGTCATGATAAGTTAATCTAACCTAATCTAACTTAAACATGTAGAAATGTTTCTATTTATTTAGTAAATGTAACTACACCTGGAACCACCACATAATCAGTAAGTATGGGAGAGAGATCGTTCTTTACTGTAATCATTCCCCCAAACACATCCAATAAAAATTTTGAGGAGGAGTTGTCGTAGAAACTTCGAAAAGAGCTTATTCGATTGGAAAATGGAGTGGCTAGTGCCCTTTTTAATAGTTGAAAGTGATTGGAGGGCAAGTAACCCCTCCTACCACGCCCGTCATTTCCCCAAACAAATCCAATCAAAATTTTGAAACAGCCATTTTGTTCAACGCTTGTGTTTGAAAATGCAACTTTTTTGTTAAAATTGACCTAGCTACAGCTGCAACCCGGATAATAAACTGATTACAAACAGGAAAAAGCCTACGGCTTTTTCTTCTTTGAAATAGTAAGAGACGAACCTCAAACCATCAAGTACCTAAGTAATTCCAATGTATGCAATTGTTTGTTATTGCAATGATCGTCTTTTAATGTAAAATCCAATTAATTTCCTTTAAAATGAGCTATTGAAAAACTCTCTACGATGTTCCAGTGCCAAGCTATCTGTAAAAAAGAAGAAAAAAATGCCTTTTGTGGAGAATAACGTGGTTAAAGTCAATTTTATTGATTTTCAAGCCAATATATTTCCCTTGCTGTTCAAGCCAAACGACAGAAAGTTTTCTATACAGGGTTTTGGACAAGGCGGTTCTAATGGTTTACTTTTTGTTTTGATCTGACTCCTTTTGTAGGATCTATGGTTTTTTTTTATTTCTTAACATTGGACATTATTGTCTCTTACTAGGTTGCTAGCTACCGCTGCAACCCGAATATAATTTAAAGTCTCCGATTACAGTCGTATATCAGTTACTATGGGTGAGAGATTGTTCTTTACTGTAAACTTTCTTCAAATTGCGTATAGCTTGCTTCGATCTAACCATTATTCTAATCAAGAATGAGAGAATTTTCAGTTTTGACTTTCCTTATATACTAATTATGACGTCACTCTATTCACGTCATAGCTCTAATATAAAACTATGATGACGTTCATTATTTATCTAGTAGGGTTTCAGACAAGGTATTTCTAATGATGTACTTTTGTTTTGATCTGACTCTATTTTTAGGAGTTTTGGGTTTTTATATTTCTTAGCATTGGACTGATCGTCTATTACTAGATTGCTAGCTACTGCTGCAACCCAAATTCACATATATATTTATTTATGAGAGGAAGCCTGGCCAAGTGGTCCAAGGCACTGGTGTTAGCCACCAGTCTCTTCAGAGGCGTGGGTTCAATTCTTACCGATGGTATACGATTATGTTTGAAAGACTGCAGTGTGAAAAGACATCAAAAATGCAGTTTTTGGTGGAAAAATTTATTCTCTTTTAGAAATAATTTATTTTAGTTACTATAGATTTTTAACCCAATTAATTTCCTTTAAAATGCGCTATTGAACAACCCTTTACGATGTTCCAGTGCCAAGCTATCTGTGGAAAAGAAAAAAGAAAAAAAAAGAAAAAAAAGAAAGAAAAAAATATCCCGTTTAGGCAGAATGTTGTAGTAGCTGCCACTTTTCTTGATTTTCAAGCCAATATTTTTCCCTTGCTGTTCAAGCCAAGGGACAGAAATTTTACTATGCAGGGGTTTCGGACAAGGCGGTTCTAATGGTGTACTTTTTGTTTTGATCTGACTCTTTTTTTAAGAACTATGGGTTTTTATATTTCTTAACATTGGACGTGATCGTCTCTTACTAGGTTGCTAGCTACCGCTGCAACCCGGAAACATCTTTACATAAAATATTTAAGTTACTATTGGCTAGAGTCTGTTCTTTATTATAAACAACCCGGAAACATTCATTATTTATCTAGTAGGGTTTCAGGCAAGGTAGTTCTAATGATGTACTTTTGTTTTGATCTGACTCTATTTTTAGAAGTTTTGGGTTTTTATATTTCTTAGCATTGGACTGATCGTCTCTTACTAGGTTGCTAGCTACCACTGCAACCCGGATGAAAGTTTTAGTTACTATGTGCCTTGGTTTGTTCTTTACTAGGTTTCAGCTATATCCGATGAAATTTATGCTATAAGATATCATAAAACAATTAATTAGCTTTCTACACGTATCTCATATGGTCTAGTGGCTTAGGATAGTTGGCTTTCAACCAATTAGCTTGGGTTCGAATCCCGGTGTGGGAATCATTTTAAAAACAAAATCCGGTGAAATTAATTAGCTAATTTGACAAGACATAGGTAACTAAGGGCAAGAGTTCGTTCTTTATTATAACTATTTTTAGGAGTTTTGTTATATTTCTTAGCATTGGACTGATCGTCTCTTACTACGTTGCTAGCTACTGCTGCAACCCAAATTCACATATATATTTATTTATGAGAGGCAGCCTGGCCAAGTGGTCCAAGGCACTGGTGTTAGCCATCAGTCTCTTCGGAGGCGTGGGTTCAAATCTTACCGCTGGTATACGATTATGTTTGAAAAACTGCAGTGTGAAAAGACATCGAAAATGCAGCTTTTGGTGGAAAAATTTATTCTCTTTTAGAAATAATTTATTTTAGTTACAAAAGGTTTTTAACCCAATTAATTTCATTTAAAATGAGCTATTGAACAACCCTCTACGTTGTTCCAGTGCCAAGCTATCTCTGGATACAAAAAAAGAAAAAAGAAAAAATATCCCGTTTGTGGAGAATAGCGTGGTTAAAGTCAACTTTCTTGATTTTCAAGCCAATATATTTCCCTTGCTGTTCAAGCCAAGGGACAGAATGTTTCCTATACAGGGGTTTCAGACAAGGCGGTTCTAATGGTGTACTTTTTGTTTTGATCTGACTCCTTTTTTAGGAACTATGGGTTTTTATATTTCTTAACATTGGACGTGATCGTCTCTTACTAGGTTGCTAGCTACAGCTGCAACCCAGAAAAAGCTTTTTATATTTCTTAACATTGGACGTGATCGTCTCTTACTAGGTTGCTAGCTACCGCTGCATCCCGGATGGTACGATGAAATAATAATATACATATGGTTCTTAAATCATGCTATTTTATAGTCCCATATGGTGTAGCGGATAGGATAGGTAGCTTTCATTTAGAAGGCCCGTGTTCGATTCCCGGTATTGGAAAATTTTTCACTCTATAATCTTCGAACATTATAAGCTCTAAACCTTTTATAATTTATAATGAACCACATCGATCCTTTATGTAAACATTGGACGTGATAGTCTCTTACTAGGTTGCTAGCTACCACTTCCACCCAGATTTATTTAAAATTTTCAGGAATTATTGTAGTTTCAGTTAATTAATCAATTTTTTGTCAAACCCCCCAAATATTACTTCATTTTACATAATAATGGATAATTATATAAAATGAAACCGTATTGACAAACACCATAGTCTATCGGTCATTTGTGTAAACTTTACTAACCTTTACTATAGTTAAGTGGCCTATAAAATTTAGTATAGCAAGAGGTCGTTCTTTATTATAAATACCGATGAAACTTACATAGTCCATATTTATGATTAATGATAACTATACGCTTGATTTGGTTCTTAAGTATAACCTTTATATAAAACAATTATGTTACTATGGGCTAGAGTTCAGTCTTTATTATAATTTTTGTTAAAACCCCTAAGAGAATTACTGCATTTTACATACCTATATCTACATGATTTTTATAACGTTACAAATAACATTTTCTACTGCAGTGCTACAGAAAAAGTTCTTTGTCGTAAAATATTTATTCTGGTAATTTTGTATTTTTTATACTATTGTCTTGTGGAAATATAAGCGTGTATAAACATTGCATTCACTTATTACGTCATATATGGTTCTAACCTTTACGATTATAACGTCATTCATCAAGCTTGTGCTCCAAAATACAGTTTTTTTATCCAAATTGATTCATTTTAAAAACTATTTTATTTTTAATTACAAAAGGCATTAGGTTGCTAGCTACTGCTGCAACACGGATTACTATGGGGCGTGATCGTCTCTTACTAGGTTGCTAGTTACCTTTGCAACCCGGATGATATTATAATAACATAAGCTACTGCAGATAATTGTAGTTTTTCATAAAAAATTAATTATATTTTAAAAATTATTATTACAAAATATTTATAACCCCATCCATTTCCTTTAAAATGAGCCATTAAACAACTCACTACAATGTTCCAATGCCCCGCTATCTGAGAAAAAGAAAAAAAATAATGCCGTATATGCAGAATATCGTGGTTAGAGTCACTTTTTTTCATTTTCAAGTCAATATATTTCCCTTGTTGTTCAAGCTAAGGGACGGGAAGTTTTCTACATAGTGGTTTCAGACAAGGCGGTTGTATTACTATAATTTTTGTTTTGATCTGACTCGATTTTTAGGAGTTACGGGTAATTATATTTTCTTAATATTGGACGTGATCGTCTCTTAATAGATTGCTAGCTACGGCTGCAACCCGGATTCACTTAATAATGGCTATAGTTCGTTCTTTAATGTAAGAGTCATTGAAAACCTCTCTACTATATTCGAGTGCCATGCTATCTGTGGAAAAGAAAAGAGAAAAGAAAAAGATACCGTTTATGCAGAATATCGTAGTAGCTGCCACATTTTTTTTTATTTTCAAGCCAATGTATTTCTTTTGTTATTCAAGCCAAGGGACGGTAACTTTCCTATAAAGGAGTATCGGACAAGTTGGTTCTAAGGGTGTTCTTTTGTTCTGATCTGACTATTTTTCGGAGTCATGAGTTATTATATTTCTTAGCATTGGATATGATTGTCTCTTAATAGTTTTAGCTACAGCTGCAACCCGGATTGCTAACTACCGTCGTAACTCGGATTTCCATTTTGTCTCAAAATGTATAATAAAGCCTAATATATATAAGTTGGTAGCACAGTAAGTAGAGCGTAGGTATCTTAATCCTGAGGTCGTGAGTTCAAGCCTCATCCGGGACAACATTTTAAAATTAATTTCAAATGGATGATGATGGTTTCTTGGAGAGGAAGGTTTTATTAACTTTTTGTCTCATCATGGGTTTTACTGTAAGTCCTTTACTTTAAACCATATTGATCCTTTATGCATTACAAACAGGATTATTTCTGTTAGTAATTATTCCAAGATTTTTCCAGGATACTAGACGATAATTCCAATGATCGTCTTTCAATGTAATAAGTTGCTAGAGTTCGTTCTTTATTATAAATAATGAATATAATATGAATGAAACAAAGGGTTCAGTTTCTTTAGGTTTGAGTTCGTTTTTTAACTATAAATGCAAACAGGAAAAGCCTACGGCTTTTTCTTCTTTTAAATAGTAGTTAACTAAGTCCAATGTATGCAATGATTTGTTATTCCAATGATCGTCTTTTAATGTAAAAACTGATTACAAACAGGAAAAATCCTATGGCTTTTTCTTCTTTGAAATAGCAAGAGACTAACCTCAAACAATCAAGTAACTAACTAATTCAAATGTATGCAATTGTTTGTTATTCCAATGATCGTATTTTAATGTAATGCGACTTTTTCTTCTTTGAAATAGTAAGAGACGAACCTCAAACAATCAAGTAGCTAATTAAGTCCAATGTATGCAATGGTTTGTTATTTTAATGATCGTTCTTTAATGTAACAGCAACCCGGATCAATTAACATGGGTTAAGGGTCGTACTTTACTATAAACTATTCTCCCCTTAAGAGCGTCTACCGCTTACCGCTTACCGCTGGTATACGATTATGATTTATGTACAAAAACCAAATATCTTTGAAAAGACTGCAGTATGAAAAGACATCAAAAATACAGTTTGTAGTGGAAAAATTTATTCTCTTTTGGAAATAATTTATTTTAATTACAAAATATTTTTAACCCAATTAAATTCCTTTAAAATGAGCCATTGAACAACTCTCTACGATGTTCCAGTGCCAAGCTATCTGTGGAAAAGAAAGAGAGGAAAAAAAATATGCTGTATAGGCAGAATGTTGTAGTATCTGCCACTTTTTTTTATTTTCCAGCCAATGTATTTCCCTTGCTGTTCAAGCCAAGGGACAGAAAGTTCCCTATACAGGGATTTTGCACAAGGCGGTTCTAATGGTGTACTTTTTGTTTTGATCTGACTCTTTTTTTAGGCGTTACGGGTTTTTATGTTTCTTAATTTTGGACGTGATCGTCTCTTACTAGGTTGCTACCTACCGCTGCGACCCGGATATGGGGCATGATCGTTTCTTGCTAGGTTACTAGCTACCACTGCAACCCGGATTATATGAAAAATATCTAATTGACAAATACCATTTATGATGAACTATATCGGTCCTTTATGTAAGTTGCTAGCTACCGCTGCAACTCGGATAATAAACTGGTTAAAAACAGGAAAAATCCTATGGATTTTTCTTCTTTGAAATAGTAAGAGACGAACCTTAAACAATCAAATATCTAACTAATTTAAATGTATGCAATTGTTTGTTATTCCAATGATCGTCTTTTAATATAATACAAACAGGAAAAAGCCTACGGCTTTTTCTTCTTTGAAATAGTAAGAGACGAACCTCAAGCAATCAAGTAGCTAACTGAGTCCAATGTATGCAGTGGTATGCTATTCCAATGATCGTCTTTTAATGTAACCAAATTCACATATATATTTATGAGAGGCAGCCTGGCCGAGTGGTTCAAGGCAGTGGTGTTAGCCACCAGTCTCTTCGGAGGCATGGGTTCAAATCTTACCGCTGGTATACGATTATGTTTGAAAGACTGCAGTGTGAAAAGACATCAAAAATGCGGTTTTTGGTGGAAAAATTTATTCTCTTTTAGAAATAATTTATTTTAGTTACTATAGATTTGTAACCCACTTAATTTCCTTTAAAATGAGCGGTTGAACAACTCTCTACGATGTTCCAGTGCCAAGCTATCTCTGGAAAAGAAAAAAAAATATCCCGTTTAGGCAGAATGTTGTAGTAGCTGCCACTCTTCTTGATTTTCAAGCCAACATATTTCCCTTGCTGATCAAGCCAAGGGAGATAAAGTTTACTATACAGGGGATTTGGATAAGGCGGTTCTAATGGTGTACATTTTGTTTTGATCGGACTCCTTTTTGAAAAGCTATGGGTTTTTATATTTCTTAACATTGGACGTGATCGTCTATTACTAGGTTGCTAGCGACCGTGGCAACCCGGATTATTACAAACTTTTAGTCTCCCAGTAATAGTAAGTTATTATAGGCTTTACTATTTGTTCTTTAATTAAAACCTATCGCTATAACCTGGATATGTTATTTAACATAAACTTCATTAATCAAATGTTTTAATACATCCTATAAGGTCTAGTGGTTAGGATAGCAGGCTCTCACTCAGTTGGTCCAGGTTCAATTCTCGGTATAGGAAATTTTTGCCATTGATGATTTCTTCAGGAAAGGTTATAACTGTACCAATCCTATATATAAATTTCCTTAATAGGGGTTTTGGACAAGGTGGTTCTAATGGTGTAATTTTTGTTTTGATCTGACCCTTTTCTCAGGAACTAGGGGTTTTTATATTTCTTAACATTGGACGTGATCGTCTCTTACTAGGTTGCTAGCTACCGCTGCAACCCGGATGTAACTACACCTGGAACCACCATATATCAGTTAGTATGGGAGAGAGATCGTTCTTTACTGTAATACTATGAGATAGACTTTGGTCCTTACTGTAAAAAATTAAGTCTAATATGTCCCATGGTTTGTTCTTTATTAGGTTTATGATACCGATTAAAATTACATAATCCCCATTTATTTTTCAGTTAACATTGGCTATATGTCGTTCTTTACTATAAATAATGTATAAAAATCAAATATCTTTGAAAAGACTGCAGTATGAAAAGACATAAAAAATCCAGTTATTAGTGGAAAAATTTATTCTCTTTTAGAAATAATTTATTTTAGCTACAAAAGATTTTTAATCCAATTAATTTCCTTTAAATTGAGCCATTGAACAACTCTCTACGATGTTGCAGTGCCAAGCTATTTGTGGAAAAAAAATAAAAAAAATATGCCGTTTAGGCAGAATGTTGTAGTAGCTGCCACTTTTCTTGATTTTCAAGCCAATATATTTCCCTTGCTGTTCAAGCCAAGGGACAGAAAGTTTCATATACAGGGGTTTCGGACAAGACGATTCTAATGGTTTAATTTTGTTTTGATCTTACTCTTGTTTTTAGGAGTTATGGGTTTTTGTATTTCTTAACATTGGACGTGATCGTCTCTTACTAGGTTCCTAGCTAACGCTGCAACCCGGATTACTAACCTCTACAACAGTTAAATGGCCTTTAAAAATTAGTATGCCTTTAAAAATTAGAGGTGGTTCTTTATTATAAATCAAAGAGAATTTTAATTTGTAATTTTGAATGCTTTTTGTGATCCTGGTTAAACATGCGTAAAATGTTTCTCAATTTACGAAGATCAGCCTGCATTTTTGCCACCTTCTTGTATTTCTGAATGTAATTTTTTCCTTTGTCCTTATGCGTTCTTCGGTACAACCTCGCAGAAAATTTAATTTTTTCATTATAGCTTATGTCACCCCAGTATCTACCCATTATTCTGGTAGCAACTTTTTTCTTATGTTTGTTTCGGTAATCTTTATCGTTATCATACTGTTCCTTGCTCTTTTGTTTGGCTGTATCAATTTTTGCAAATCTATAATCTTCATAGTTAAGATAACACTCCTTGCTGTTTTGTTTGGCTCTCTCAATTTTTGCTTCTCGATACGCCTGGTCGGTTGAATACCTTTGCTTTTTTTTTCCAAGATGCTATCTCTTTTTTTTTGTATAGCACTGTTTTTTTTTAATTACGTATAACTCGCATAGAAGGCATCTTATTACAAAACAAGAAATAATATTCTTATCTATTTAACACTTCTTAAGACTCGTATCATATACCCATAACCTAACAAAAAATAAAACTAATTTTTACATTTTCAGGTATTTTGTTAGTTTGAATGAAAAGATTAAAACGAATAGCCCTAGATCTAGAGAGTTCCTTTAAAATGAGCCATTAAACAACTCTCTACGATATTCCAGTGCCAAGCTATCTGTGGAAGAGAAAGAAAGAAAAAAGTATGCCGTTTAGGCAGAATGTTGTAGTAACCGCCACTTTTCTTGATTTTCAAGCCAATCTATTTCCCTTGCTGTTCAATCCAAATAACAGAAAGTTTACTATACAGAGATTTCGGACAAGGCGGTTCTAATGGTGTACTTTTTTGTTTTGATCTGACTTTTTTTTAGGAGTTATGGGTTTTTATATTTCTTAACATTGGACGTGACCGTCTCTTACTAGGTTGCTAGCTACCGCTACAACCCGGAAAACAGGAAAAGGCCTATGGCTTTTTCTTAATTGGAATAGGAAGAGACGACCTGGCTACAACCTACGATTATGACATCATTGATCAATCTTTAATATTAAAGTACAAACAGGAAAAAGCCTACGGCTTTTTCTTCTTTTAAATAGTAAGAGACGAAACTCAAACAATCAAGTAGCTAACTAAGTCCAATGATTGGAATGGTATGTTATTTCAGTGATCGTCTTTTAATGTAACCCCACTACCACTTTCTCTGGTATATTTATCGTCTCAACGTTTGATTTTGTAAAATTTTCTTCTCATTTTGTGTCCATGTTCTTTCGGTGCTTTTTACTTGATTAAATTTAAAGTCTAAAATAGAAACTCAGTTTAGCTACCTCCTAGATAAATATAATAACTTTAATATAGATTAATATAGGCAAGAGGTCGTTCTTTATTATAACTACCGCTACAACCCGGATAACTTCAGTTACTATGGACTAAAGTTCGTTCTTTAATGTAAAACTGCAAAAAATTTTATGGTGTCTGAGCATTAATTTAAAAAAATTTAATTCAAACTAGAAAAATGCCTGAAAATTTAGAATTGGTTTTTTTTGTTAGGTTTTTACTACTCGTCATGTGATTTTATGGGTAGAACTTTAAATGTAAGAAAAGATCCAGGTTGCAGCAGTAGCTAGCAACCCCCCAAGTTTGTATGAGTATGTGTTTGTGTAAGCTGCAACCCGGACTACAATTAATTATTATTTCAATTCCTATGAGCTAGTGTTCGTTCTTTATTATAATATTGTAAACCACTGCAACCCGGATTACAAACAGGAAAAAGCCTACGGCTTTTTCTTCTTTGAAATAGTAAGAAACGAACCTCAAACGATCAAGTAGCCAACTAAGCCCAATGTATGCAATAATTTTTGTTCCAATGATCGTCTTTTAATGTAAATATTCCAAGAAAGATGCAGTACGATATTAATTTTCAAGAGAACAAGTTGCTTTATTCAACAAATGGCCTCAATCTTAAAGGCAAAGTCGGTATGATAATATTGTACCCTCTTTATAGAGTGAATTTTAATAACTACTACATGAGATCCTCTTGACTAACACCATTTATGATCGATCCTTATGTCCCACTATACAAGTTTGTATAGGCAAGAGTTCGTTCTTTATTGTAATTAATTTTCAAGAGAACAAGTTGCTTTATTCAACAAATGCCTTCAATCTTAAAGGCAAAGTCGGTATGATAATATTGTACCCTCTTTATAGAGTGAATTTTAATAACTACTACATGAGATCCTCTTGACTAACACCATTTATGATCGATCCTTATGTCCCACAATACAAGTTTGTATAGGCAAGAGTTCGTTCTTTATTGTATTTAAAATGAGCCATTACAAAGCTCTTTCTTATGACCACGAATTTGATTACTATGGGTTACAGTTCGTTCCTTATTGTAATTTACTAGGTTTCAGCCATCTCTACAGCCCTGATACTGATGGAAATTACATAATCCCTATTTATGTTTCAGTTAACATGGGCTAGGTGTCGTTCTTTATTGTAAAAAAGGTTTTTAACCCAATTAATTTCCTTTAAAATGAGCCATTGAACAACTCTCTACGATGTTCCAGTGCCAAGCTATTTGTGGAAATACTAACCTATACTATAATTAAGTGGCGTATAAAATTTAGTATAGGCAAGAGGTCGTTCTTTATTATAATTTTTGTTTTGATCTGACTCCTTTGTTAGTAACTATGGGTTTTTATATTTCTTAACATTGGACGTGATCGTCTCTTACTAGGTTGATAGCTACCGCTGCAACCCGGATAATTAAAGTCTGAATAAAACTTGTATTAATAACTGATTAAGTAACACTATTTATGATGAACTATATCAATCCTTAATGTAACTTTATTATAAAATAAATTACAAACAGGAAAAAGCCTACAGCTTTTTTCTTCTTTGGAATAGTAAGAGACGATCCTCAAATAATCAGTCAGCTAAATAGGTTTATAATTTTTTCTTTAACATAAACTTCTTTAATCGGATATTTTAATATATCCTATATGGTCTAAAGGTTGGGATAGTTCCCACCAGTAGGCTTGAGTACAATTTCCGTATGGGAAGTTTTTACTTATGATGATTTCTTAAGGAACATAATTAAAATTTCTTATTATAATTTTTCTCATACCTGTTGCCTTATCAAAATATAAATACTGTAATCTTTACTATAGTTAAGTTGCCTATGCAAGTTAGTATAAACAAGAGTTAGTTCATCATTATAATGACGTCATATACACCGTAGACTTCTTTCTCTTTTCCCTGTTGCATCAGTAATGAGAAATACTTCAGTCCTTACTGTAAAAATCTTACCGCTGGTATACGATTATGTTTGAAAGACTGCAGTGTGAAAAGCAATCAAAATGCGGTTTTTGGTGGAAAAATTTATTCTCTTTTAGAAATAATTTATTTTAGTTACTATAGATTTGTAAACCACTTAATTTCGTTTAAAATGAGCTGTTGAACAACTCTCTACGATGTTCCAGTGCCAAGCTATCTCTGGAAAAGAAAAAAAAATATCCCGTTTAGGCAGAATGTTGTAGTAGCTGCCACTTTTCTTGATTTTCAAGCCAACATATTTCCCTTGCTGTTCAAGCCAAGGGACAGAAAGTTTACTATGCAGGGGTTTCGGATAAGGCGGTTCTAATGGTGTACTTTTTGTTTTGATCGGACTCCTTTTTGAAAAGCTATGGGTTTTTATATTTCTTAACATTGGACGTGATCGTCTATTACTAGGTTGCTAGCTACCGTGGCAACCCGGATTATTACAAACTTTTAGTCTCCCAGTAATATTAAGTTATTATAGGCTTTACTATTTGTTCTTTAATTAAAACCTATCGCTATAACCTGGATTTGTTATTTAACATAAACTTCATTAATCAAATGTTTTAATACATCCTATAAGGTCTAGTGGTTAGGATAGCAGGCTCTCACTCAGTTGGTCCAGGTTCAATTCTCGGTATAGGAAATTTTTACCATTGATGATTTCTTCAGGAAAGGTTATAACTGTACCAATCCTATATATAAAATTCCTTAATAGGGTTTTGGACAAGGTAGTTCTAATGGTGTTATTTTTGTTTTGATCTGGCTCTTTTCTCAGGAGTTAGGGGTTTTTATTTCTTTACTGTAACTGTGTAGTACTCTTTTTTTAACTTGCGTGCAGCTTGCTTTGATCTAACCATTATGTAATTCACGAATCAGACCATTTTCATCTTTGTAGTTCTTAAGTAGTAATTATGACGTCACGGCGTAATGATTTTATTTCATGATGACGTCATGGCGCAATGATATTATTTCATGACGTCTTCAGAAACCACAACATAATTTCGTGTTTTTCTATTCACGTAATTGCTCTAATATAAAGCTATGACGACATTCATTATTTATCTAGTAGGGTTTCAGACAAGGTAGTTCTAATGATGTACTTTTGTTTTGATCTTACTCTATTTTTAGGAGTTTTGGGTTTTTATATTTCTTAGCATGGGACTGATCGTCTCTTACTAGGTTGCTAGCTACTGCTGCAATCCAAATTATAAGAGGCAGCCTGGCCGAGTGGTCCAAGACACTGGTGTTAGCCACCAGTCTCTTCGGAGGCGTGGGTTCAAATCTTACCGCTGGTATACGATTATGTTTGAAAGACTGCAGTGTGAAAAGACATCAAAAATGCAGTTTTTGGTGAAAAACTTTATTCTCTTTTAGAAATAATTTATTTTAGTTACTATAGATTTTTAACCCAATTAATTTCCTTTAAAATGAGCTATTGAACAACTCTCTACGATGTTCCAGTCCCAAGCTATCTGTGGAAAAGAAAAAAAGAAAAAAAGATCTCGTTAAGGCAGAATGTTGTAGTAGCTGCCACTTTTCTTGATTTTCAAGCCAATATATTTCCCTTGCTGTTCAAGCCAAGGGACAGAAAGTTTCCTATACAGGGGTTTCGGACAAGGTTTCTGACTCCACTGTTAGGAACTATGGGTTTTTATATTTCTTAACATTGGACGTGATCGTCTCTTACTAGGTTACTAGCTACCACTGCAACCCGGATGATCTGACTCTATTTTTGGGAGTTCTGGGTTTTATATTTCTTACTAGGTTGCTAGCTACTGCTGCAACACAGATTCATATACATGGTTATGGGAGGCAGCGTGACCGAGTGGTCCAAGGCGCTGGTACTAGCCACCAGTCTCTTCGGAGGCGTGGGTTCAAATCTTACCGCTGGTATACGATTATAAAACGAAACAATAGTAAATAAAAGAGAAACACGAGGATTATACAAGCCAGTGAAAAATATGAACTAAAATACAAATATTTCGGTCAAGACCTCCGCTTGACTGTCCTTAGTTAAAGATAATAACATTAAAATTACTAATAAAAACCCAAACATACTATAAAAAATTTCAAACCTTAAAACAAAGCACGACTAAAATTTGAAGACCCCTCCATGTAACGGTGAAAGGGTAACTGAATGAAAAGATACAGTACTGAATGGGATTCCAATTTTTTAATTTATACAGAGCATTTTTAAAGGCTAAACGCTTTCCAGGTAAAACATCATAACAGATTAGGTTAGGTTGCAAAATGTGATTTTTTTAATACCTAAGTAAAAACGATCAGAATTGATTAGTTCATTATAAATGGGGCTTAAATAGGTTTCTCCCGTGTCTCTATTGAGAGCAACCTTTCGGTGAATGCAATAATGGAGGTGCTATCGAATAAAACGAAAGGGTGCGAGTTGTCATACACATGCTGAGCCAAGGCGGAGTCAAAACTCTCAGGCATTTGGCATAGCTCCATAGCTTTGTCGATTGAGCACCTGTGTTCCAACAATCTCTCCCCCAATTGCTGATGGGTTCTTCCAACATAGAAACAGCCGCAAGAACATGGAACCCTATAAACACCACTGCACAAAATAAGGCTCGTTTTATCTTTACCGCTGCTAAAATAGTTCTGGATTTTATTAGAATTTTTTAAGGTGACATTTAAGTTATGTTTTTAAAGAGTTCTTTGCAATTTGTCACCTAATTTGGGAAAATGGGGCAAAACAGTAAAAAATTTCTTATCACCCACTAAAGGGATGATATCCATTGGAGGTTGTGGTGATGATGAATCTTTTTCTGCCTTTTTTTTTTGGCTTTTTTCTATGATGGATTCCAGTAACTTGATGGGATATCCATTGCAAAACAAAATGTCCTTCAGATAATTTAATTCCAGGATTATATGAGCCTTTAAACAAATTCTTATGACAGGATCAACTAAAGATATAACTACTCCTCTTTTTACACAAGGAGGGTGGTTGGAAGAGAAATGCAAATACCTATCATTATACCTATCAACCTTCAGTCCTTCAGTAAAATCTCATATAACAAAAAAGTTACGGATATTTTGTCCGACACTCACACTTATAAACGTATAGAGTCAGACCCCACCGACAAGTTCACCCGTGAAGCACAAAAAGAGCGGGGAATTTTACAAAAAGAAAGACTCGTTACTCCACAAATGTACAAAATGTTTTACCCTAAAGGGTGCTCCGCTCCTAAATTCTTTGGTCTACCAAAAATTCACAAAGATGGAGTTCCTCAGCGCCCAATTGTGGCTTCTTATAGTTCATCAGCTTCCAGACTGGGAAAATGGTTATCCACAATTTTTCGTCCTCTTATGTCGACGCAAGCTCCTTACATTAAAAATTCAGTTCACCTTGTGGAAAAATTCAAAAAACCTTGATGTAAAAAAAGACACAATTTTGGCCAGTTTTGGTGCCATTTCTGTGTATACATCATGTGATATAAAAAAAAATGTGAATTTGCTCTTCAAAAAAAAACTAGAAGATAATATTGACCGGAAGGATTACAAAACATTAGATTTTTTTTTTTTTTTTTTTTTTTTTTTTTTTTTAGATAAACATTAGATATTGATAAACAAAACAGATAAAAAAAACATTAGATATTGAAACCATTATGCGACGTGTTCGCCTTTGCAATAGATATTCATTATATTTTCGGTACAACAATCAATTTTTCACCCAAACAAATGGCCTTTCAATGGGTACGAGCCTTTCACATTTTTTGGCCACTTTTTACATGGAATTTATTGAAACCTCCGCTTTGAATACTTTTCCTCTGAAACACTGGTTCTGGGGCCGGTTTGTCAATTATGTTATCTCTGTGTGGAATCACGGAGAGATAGAACTTAACTCTTTTTTACTTCTTCTTAATAGTTTCGATTCTAACCTTCAGTTCACCTTGAAACTGGAAGATAATCATAAACTGTCTTTTTTAGACATCTTAATTTTCAGTAAATATCTCAGCCTTGAATTTTCAATTTATAGAAAACTTAAACATAACGAGGGGTATTTGCATTTCTCTTCCAACCACCCTCCAACCTCCTTGTGTTAGAAGAAGAGTAGTCATATCTTTAATTGATTGTGTTATAAAAATTTGTTTAAAAGCTCACGTAATCCAATAATTGAATTACCTGAAGGAAATTTTGTTTTGCAATGGATATCCCATCAAGTTACAGAAATCCATCATAGAAAAAAGACAAAAAAGGCAGAAAAAGATTCATCATCTCCTCAACCTCCAATGGATACCCTCCCTTTAGTGGGTGATAAGAAATTTTTTACTGTTTTGCCCTATTTTCCCAAATTAGGTGAAAAATTGCAAAGAATTCTTAAAAAACATAACTTAAATGTCACCTTCAAAAATTCTAATAAAATCTAGAACTATTTTAACAGCGGTAAAGATAAAACGAGCCTTATTCTCTGCAGTAGTGTATATAGGGTTCCATGTTCTTGCGGCTGTATCTATGTTGGAAGAACCCATCAGGCATTGGGGGAGAGATTGTTGGAACACAGGTCCTCCATCGACAGAGCTATGGAGCTATGCTAAAGGCCTGAGACTTTTGATTCTGCCTTGGCTTAGCATGTGTATGACAACCCGCACCATTTCATTTTATTCGATAGCACCTCCATTATTGCCCCTGTTAAAGGTCTCATACAAGTTTTCAGGGAGGAAGTTGAGATAAAAAAAAGTACATTCACCGAAAGGTTGCTCTCAATAGAGATACAGAAGAAATCTATTTAAGCCCCATTTATAATGAACTAATTAATTCTGATCGTTTTTACTTAAATATTAAAAAAAATAACATTTTGCAACCTAACCTAATCTGTGATGATGTTTTACCTGGAAAACGTTTAGCTTTTAAACATGCATTGAATAAATTTAAAAATTGATTTCCCAGTCAGCACTGTATTTTTCATTCAGTTACCCTTTCACCGTTACATGGAAAGGGTCTTCAAATTTTAGTTGTGCTTTGTTTTAAGGTTTGAAATTTTTTTATAGTATCCTTGGATTTTTATTAGTAATTTTAATGTTATTATTTTGCACTGAGGACAGTCAAGCGGAGGTCTTGACCGAAATATTGCATTTTAGTCCATATTTTTCACTGGCTTGTATAATCCTCGTTTTTCTCTTTTTTTTACTATTGTTTCGTTTTATCATGATTAGCCAGTGTGGTCTCAGAAATTATTCATTTGGTATACGATTATGATTGATGTACAAAAATCAAATATCTTTGAAAAGACTGCAGTATGAAAAGACATCAAAAACACAGTTTTTAGTGTAAAAATTTATTCTCTTTTAGAAATAATTTATACTAGTTACAAAAGATTTTTAACCCAATTAATTTCCTTTAAAATGAGCCATTGAACAATTCTCTACAATGTTTCAGTGCCAAGCTATCTGTGGAAAAGGAAGAAAAACAAATATGCGGTTTAGGCAGAATGTTGTAGTAGCTGCCACTTTTCTTGATTTCAAGCCAATATACTTCCCTTGCTGTTCAAGCCAAGGGACAGAAAGTTTCCTATACAGGGGTTTTGGACAAGGCGGTTCTAATGCTGTACTTTTGTTTTAATCTGACTCTTTTTTAGGAACTATGGGTTTTATATTTCTTAATATTGGACGTGATCGTCTCTTACTAGGTTGCTAGCTACCGCTGCTACCCGGATGATCTGAATTTTTTTTCAGGAGTTATGGGTTACTTTAGTTTTTGCTATGGGGCGTGATCGTCCCTTACTAGGTTGCTAGCTACCGCTGCAACCCGGATTTATCATGAACGTTATCCATCCTTTATGTAATACCGCTGTAACCCGGATAATAAACTGATTACAAACAGGAAAAAGCCTACGGCTTTTCTTCTTTGAAATGATAAGAGACGAACCTCAAACAATCAAGTAGCTTACTAATTCCAATGTATGCAATTGTTTGTTATACCAATGATCGTCTTTTAATGTAATGATCTGACTGTATTTTTAGGAGTTCTGGGTTTTGTTTCTTAGCATTGGACTAATCGTCTCTTGCTAGGTTGCTAGCTACTGCTGCAACCCGGATTCACATATTTAATTATGAGAGGCAGCATGGCCGAGTGGTCCAAGGCGCTGGTGTTAGCCACCAGTCTCTTCGGAGGCGTAGGTTCTAATCTTACTGCTGGTATACGATTATGATTTATGTACAAAAATCAAATATGTTTGAAAAGACTGCAGTATGAAAAGACATCAAAAATGAAGTTTTTAGTGGAAAAATTTATTATCTTTTAGAAATAATCTATTTTAGTTACAAAAGATTTTTAACCCAATTAATTTCCTTTAAAATTAGCAATTGAACAACTCTCTACGATGTTCCAGTACCAAGCTATCTGTGGAAAAGAAAAAAAAAACGCCGTTTAGGCAGAATGTCGTAGTAGCTGCCACTTCTCTTGATTTTCAAGCCAATTTATTTCCCTTGCTGTTCAAGCCAAGGGACAGAAAGTTTCCTATACAGGGGTTTCGGAAAAGGCGGCTCTAATGGTGTACTTTTTGTTTTTATCTGACTCTTTTTTTTAGGAGTTATGGGTTTTTATATTTCTTAACATTGGACGTGATCGTCTCTTACTAGGTTGCTAGCTACCGCTGCAACCCGGATGTTAATTATATTATAACGTTATTAATTGTTGTAACCTAAGATTATGACGTCAGTCATCAGGTTGTATATAATACTGTGTTTTTCTAAAAAAAAAAATTAATATTGTTTTTTGTCATTTAAAAATTCTAAAAGAAAAAATAATACCTATATCTCTCGGTCTGTCACTGCAGCTGGCTAAGGTGGTCTGATTCGGTCGTGCATAAGCTGTTGGGAAGCTTGGTTGAACGGCTGATGCCAAGGTATCATAGAGGAAATACATTCACACGTAGGTGACCCATGTAGGTGCATTCAGGGTGATCTGCAATAAACATATGAAATATCACTTTTATACTTTTGGGATATTGGGGAGAATGGATGAATATACAGCAAATTGTTGACTCAGGCTGCCTTCAGAAATTTATATACTATCCTTATATGTGATTAATAACTTTGTATGCATGTATGTATTTATATATGTATGTTCTCGAAAACAGCTCCATATTTTTTCGGAAAAATTGGTTCCTTTGGATATCCCAATATCCCAAGAATTTTCCAAGATACCAATTTTCCCCCAAAAATATGGAACCATTTTCAAGAACATGCATAAATAAATAAATACATACACAATTATTGCTCACATACAAAAATAATATATATATATATATATATATATATATATATATATATATATATATATATATATATATATATATATATATATATATATATATATATATATATATATATATATATATATATATATATATATATATATATATATATATATATATATATCTATATATATATATATATATATATATATATATATATATATATATATATATATATATATATATATATATATATATATATATATATATATATATATATATATATATATATATATATATATATATATATATATATATATATATATATATATATATATATATATATATATATATATATATATATATATATATATATATATATATATATATATATATATATATATATATATATTGTGTTCTAAATTCTAAATATCTTCCCCCTCCCTTGCCTCAGGTGAAGGCATGTTTTGGTTAATTTTTGGGGTGAATTTACTATAAGAGGAAAAAATAAAACAAATGATGTAATTCCAAGATACTAACAAAATGTTCAGCGTGAAGATTATTGAAAAAATGGTAGCAGTAATCAAGATGACTGCATTATTACAAATCGACTCATTTATTGGGTTGAACCAATGCATTGTTTTCTAGGAATTACCTGTCAAATAAGAATTTTCTATTCTTTTAAACGTTCTTCATTTTCATGTCATTAATTAAAAAAAAATTCCAAAAAAGAAGTTTTTCAAAGAAAAATTAAGTCCATTTGAACATTAAGATCAGCAGACACAAATTTCTGTTAAAATTCAAACTCAAAACGATCAGAAATTACTATCAAAGAATAAATGAAACCCAAAACAAACAGAAATTAAATAAACAATCATAGCAAACTTTCATACAACAAGTAATTATATAAATGAATAAATAAATCTTAAAGCGAGGAACACTTAAATTGAATAAGCAAATCAAGGTTAAACAACAAAAATATTTTGCTATTGAAGTATAAATCAAACCCAAAAAGAGCAGAAATTAAATAAAGAATCAATGCAAACTAATATAACATAGATACTAATATAAATGAATAAATAAATCTTAAAACGAGTTAAACTTGATTTGAATGGGCAAATCAAGCATGAAACGAGCAAAAATCACTACAAACAAGAGTATAGTAATACAAATAAGAGTATAATGATATTTAAATTGAATATGTAAATCAAGCTCAAAACGAAAAACAAAATATTTTGCTTTTGAAGAATAAATGAAACCCAAAAGGAACATAAATTAAATAAACAATCAGTGCAAACAAACATACAATAGATACTAATGTAAATGAATAAATAAATCTCAAAAGGAGTGAAACTTAAATTGAAATTGCAAATCAAGCTTGAAACAAACAAAAATTACTACAAACAAGAGCTTGGGTATCGCCTCCTTTTTTCACTGTAAAAGCCAAAAACTTACTGCGTCGTTGGCGCTTTACTGAAAGCTGTATATGTCTTGAACTGTTTTGGAAAGTATAAACAAAATCAAATTGAATATTTGATATATAATGATATTAATTATTAAAAGATCCATCAGTTTAAGATTTTATTTCACTGTAATTTTATTTTCTTTTTCAATGCTGTAAGAACTGGAAAAGAAAATATTTGTCATATAATTAATTTTCAATGAAGCGCCAATAGGCAGTAGGCTTTACTTTAGGTTTTTACAATTAAGGAGGGGGCAGTATCCAAACTCTTGTTTGTAGTGAAACTATATTCTTCTTGAAGAATTTTAGAAAGAACTAATAAATTAAACTTAGTATTTGATGTACAATGATATTAATTGATGAAAGCTCATCAGTTCAAAATTTTAATGTAATTTTAACGTTTATTTTGAATATTAAGTACAAAAGGAAATATTTGTAATATATTTCGTTTTCAGTAAAGCGCAAATGACTCAGTTGGTTTTAGACTTCTACAGTGAGAGAAGGAAGCGATACCCAAGCTCTTGTTTTTTGTGATTTTTGTTCGTTTCAAGCTTGATTTGCATATTCAATTTAAGTTTCACTCGTTTTAAGATTTATTTATTCATTTATATTATTATCTATTGCACGTTTGTTTGCATTGATTGTTTATTTAATTTCTGTTCGTTTTTGGGTTTCATTTATACTTCAATAGAAAAATATTTTTTTTTCGTGTTTAAGCTTGATTCGCATATTCAATGTAAGCATTACTCACTTTAAGATGTATATATTCATTGACATTATTGCTTGTTGTATGTTCTTTTTCCTATGATTGTTAATTTAATTTATGTTCGTTTTGGGTTTCATTTATTCTTTAATAGTAATTTCTGGTCGTTCTGAGTTTGAATTTTAACATGTACTTGTATATGCTGATCTTAAGTTTAAAATGGCCTTTACTTTTCTTTGAAAAATTTCTTTTTTGGGAAGTTTTTTTTTTAAAGTAATTTTTGTTCGTTTTTTATTGAAAAAAGTTTCAGGTTTTTAAAAATTCCTTATTTCAAAATCAACTTTTTTTAAACATCAAATTTTCAGCAAAGTATCAAAAGAAGTATCAAAGTAACAATATCAAAGTAAAAAACAACAAAGTAAAGAAAGCATCAGAGTAAACAAGGTGTCAAAGTAACAATAAGCAACTTGCATAGCTTATAGTCTTTGCACGGTAAATTGAAGTTGCAACGTAAATAACTAAATCCAAGTATTGAAGTAAACAAACTGTAAAAGCAACAATAAGCAAGTTCCATAACTCAGAGCAATTTCCCCGGGGGGGGGGGGGGGGGTTCAACCCCGGAAGCATAGTTGTTTGGCCTTTGACCTTTTTTGAACAAAATTCCAATCTCGAAATTTTGACGGGATGCCCTTTGTAAAAAGCGGGGCGTGGGCTAATTACCCATTGATCACTTTTGATCCTTAAAAAAAACTAGAAGTTTCAATTTTCGATCAAATGAGCCAGTCCAATGTTAATAATACCACCCTTTCCACAAAAATCATATATTCTAATAATAGGCAACTTAAATAAGTTACAATCCTTACCCTGGGGGCTACGGAGGATTTCTCAACCTCTAAGTTATAGTTTGAATTTTGAACTATTTTGAACAAAATGGTTCAAATTTTTTGTAAAATTTTGATGATGCATTTGGGGGAAAAGTTACAAGGGGGGGGGGGTTACACTAAGAGGTGGGCGGGACTGGCTGTGCACAAACTTCCCGTGGTGGCCCTGTTTTCACTAATATTACTGCACAACTAAAAAAACCATAAAATATCAAAACCTTATTGCCTTTATGACCTTTAGTTTTCTATTGACTAAAACTTAGTAACAGAAGAAAATTAATTACACTATTAACTTTACATAAAAGATAACCGCTCACAAGTATGCATAGCATATGGCATATATAGTAGAATATATATTCTCCTATTTGCGGTACAAATGCGAGGATATTAGGGGGTCGGATTTAATGCCCTCGTTGCCCTCGGATCTCTTTTGACTCTGAAAAGGTGAGCTAGAGCTTTTAATTTTCAATCAAATGAGCACTTTGTGAAGTTCATACGAGCATCCCATCCATAAGAACAATATTTGCCCCCAGGGCGTAACTTACAACACCTGCCCCCGGGCCCAGGGGAGTTTTGTCTACCCCGGAGTTTTTTATATGATCGTTTAACTATTTTTTAACAAAATGTCTAACTCAAATTTTTTATCGGATATATTCGGGGAAAGAAGGGAGTTGGGGGGGGGGGGGGGCTAGCTTCCCTCCAATCACTTTTGACTCTTAAAAAGTGAACTATAAATTTAAATTTTTGATCAAATGAGCCGTCTCTGAAGTTTATGAAAGCATCTCTTCCATAAGAACCTTATATTCCCAAAGGGCACAAGTTACAACGCCTGCATCTGCGCCCTGGGCGGGTGTATCGACATCAGAGTTTTGTTATCTGACCGTTGAAGTAATTTTAACAAAACCTCTAGTTTTATTTTTTTTTTTATCAGATGCATTTTGGGAAAAGGGCTTGGGGGGGGGCTTAGTTTCCCTCCGATCTCGTTTGACTCTGAAAGAGTGAACTAGAACTTTTAATTTCCAATCAAATGAGCTCTTTCTGAAGTTTATATGAGCGTCCTTTCTATAAGAACCATATTTGCCCCAAGGGTATAACTTATAACGCTTGCCCCTGCACCCTGGGTGGTTGTGTCTACATCAGAGTTCTGTTATCTGACTCTTGAAGTAATTTTCAAGAAACGTTCATTTAAAAAAATTTATCTGATGCATTTGGGGAAAAAGGGTTTGGGGGGGGGCGCCTGGGTGCAAACCCAAATCGTTTGTATGTGAGAAAGTGAACTAAACTTTTTAATTTCCAATCAAATGAACCCTTTCTGAAGTTTAAATGAGTGTTCCTTCTATAAGAACCATATTTGCCCCAAGGGCATAACTTAAAAGGCCTGCCCCTTGGCCCGGGGGGGTTGGGTGGACTCAAGAGTTTTTGTTATACTATCTTTGAACTATTTTTAACAAAAGGGCTTCGTCAAAATTTTTATCAAATGTGTTTTGGGAAAAAAGGACAGGGGGGGGCAACCGGCCCTCAAGTCACTTTTGACCTTTAAAAAGTGAAGCAGAAATTTCAGTTTTCAATCAAATAAGCCCTCTCTGAAGTTTATATGAGCATCCATCCCATAAGAACCTTATAGGCCCCCAGGGCATAGCTTACAACACCCGCCCCCTAGCCCCGGGGGTTGTGTCAACCCGGGAGTTTTTGTTATATGATCTTTGAACTTTTTTTAACAAAATGGCTACCTAAAAATTTTTATCGGATGTATTTTGGGGAAAAGGGGCGTGTGGAAGGGGCTAGCTGCCCTTCGATCACTTTTGACTCTTAAAAATTGAACTAGAACTTTTAATTTCAAATCAAATGAGCCCTCTCTGAAGTTCATACGCGCATCCCTTCCAAAAAGCCCTATATGCCCCCAAGGCATAACTTAGAACGCCTGCCCCCGGGCCCTGGGTGGTTGTGTTGACATCGAAGTTTTGTCATCTAACCTTTGAACTATTTTCAACAGAATTCCTTTTTCAAATTTTTTGTCTAATGCATTTGGGGGAAAAGGGCGTACCAGGGGGGGGGGGGGTTGGTTAGTTGCCCTTCGATCTCTTTTGACTCTAAAAGTGAACTAGAACTTTTAATTTTCAATTAAATGAGCCATCCCTGTACTTTATACAAGCATCCCTACTATAAAAACCATATTTGCCCCAGGGCATAATCTGCAACGCCTGCCCCTGGACCCTGGGAGGTTGTATCGACCCCGGAGTTTTTGTTGCATGATCTTTGAAATATGTTTAACAAAATGGCTGCCTCAAAAGGTTTATCTGATGTATTTGGGGGAAAAGGGTGTGGCAGGAGTCAGGGCTATTGGCCCTCCGATTACTTTTGAATCTTAGAAAGGGCACTAGAACTCTGGATTTGCAATTGAATGAGCCCCCTTTGAAGTTTATACGACAACATCTTCCATAGGAAGTGCCTCGGAGAAAAAAAAAATAAATAAATAGATAATAAAACATAGGAGCCGTACAGCTCCTTGGCGCTCGATCTCTTTTGACTCTTAAAACGCGAGCCAGAACTATCATTTTCAAACAAATGAGCCCTCTCTGAATTTTATACAAGCATCCCTTCCATAAGAACAATATATACTTCCAGGGCATAACTTACAACGCCTGCCCCCATGTCCAGGGGGGCTGTGTCGGCACAGGAAATTTTGTTATCTGAACCTTGAATTATTTATAACAAAATGATTATCTCAAAATTTGTATCTGATGCATTTGGGAGAAAAAGGACGTGCGAGGAGGGGGAGGGGGTAACTGCCTTCTTATCACTTTGACTCATAAAACGGGCATTAGAACTCTCGAAATGCCTGTAAAAAAAATATAATAATAATAAAACATTGGAGCCGTATGGCCTTTACTAAAGGTTAAGACTGTAGCGTTGCCTCTGATTAGTTTCATTTTTTTTTCTTAAACTAAACTTAATTTGAATAATTAGCAGATTCCATTCAATAACAAAATATACACATCATTACAAAATACATTAAGAAAGTCATTCACAGAAACAAATCGAAAAAAGGATGAGAACCTGTGCAGAAGACCACAGTGAGGAATGAAAATTAGATTCATATCATAAACATTGACAAAAACAAAAAGAAAGAGTGAAACAAAACAAAAGAGAATAGGGCCACTAGTATTTAGATGACAGAACATATTTGTTGCAATTGTGCCCAAACTAGGCTATACCAGCAACGTTGGAATATAGCTTTTTTCACCATAACTTGTATGGTTGCCCATCAAGAATGGCTCACATGCGTAATATAGTTTGGCTTGAGCATTAGGGAAAAATCAAACCTTATCAATGTTTGGACCAGTTCTTACACACATAGTTCTGCCCTAGTGCCTCCACACTAGAAATTCCTCGTGTTGGCAAACTTAGAAATGTTGCTGGATATTCACCTCAATCGTTTACATGTTTACGTTGTTAAACGTAAAGTTCCACAAACTTACAGTGTTGAATGTTTCTACACAGTTGAGGATATAAAAAACTAAACATTCTAAACCGAATATCTATATTTACTGAAAAACCTTTAAAATGTGCGTTTCTTTCAACATGTGATCTATTCCAACTGTTCTTTCAAACATATGTCTAAGACATATCTACTGTACCTATGTCTAAATACATTGAAACAGGAGAATTATTATAATTTAAAATTGCCAAAACAAAATTCCTAGCAGCATTACCCTCCCCCCCCCTTAAAGAAATTCATAGCGAGACTCATGGTGGTCTGCCTCGATTTTTCTATCTCTGTACCAGTAGTCATCTGAATGTAACATCTCATGCTACAAGGAGAAATATTTAATTGCTACAAGATATTGAGCACATTTAACATGCGCCCAGTGTTTAATAGGGTACAAGGAGATCGAAAACTTAATTCTAATTCTGCAAAATTAAATCAAATAAATTATTTTTTTTCTTTTCTAATAAAATACTTAGTTTTCTATTTCTATATCTCTGTTATAAAGTACATTTTATTATAATGATTAGATATGTCGAGACTCTGTTTATTTATTAATCCCACTCGATTGCTTCAAATCTTTCCATCGAGGCTAAAGAGGAGTGTAATCAGGATCTCATGGCTAAAGCTTGGACTGTGTGGTCCTACCCTTGAAATTCCCCTTATATCCCTTATAGTGCGATGTTGATACATACTTTGCAATGAAATTCAATATGTTTGAGAACCCTAAAGATACTATCCCCAAAATAAGAAGAAAAACAGTTTTTTCCCAGTTGAGATACTTTCAATACATATTTTTTTCTTTCTTTATTTCTTTTTATTCCTTACTCTTTAATGCTCCAGCCTACTTTTTTTTATTACTTTAGCATTTTCCAGACACATTCCACACTAAATCTTGATCTAAGCTTTGACTGTAACCTCGATAAACCATCACTCAGATCTTGATCATGAGATAAACCATGATCTAAGCAATATGGTATTTTGCATTGAATGTACAGAAGTAGTGCATTGAGGCGGAGGGGGACAGGGGTCCTCTTAAAGTAGCTTAAACCCTCAGTAATCCACTGCTTGACATTGTGTGCATATTTTTTTGCAACTGAAAATGTCATATCTTTTTGGATTCCGATATCGTAACAGGGTAATTTCAAGCTCAACACTTTCCCTATGATGATTGGAAGGCATATTAATCATCCAAAGCAGAGGCTGAAAGAAAACTTCAAGAAGAAAAAAAACTCTTTCATAATAAATTTTAAAATTTCGCGTCTTCGAAGCACACTAATTACCATTCTTAGTTACTTATGAGATGGAAAATGATAAATTTTACTACTGGATTATACAATATTTGAGTCTTCGCAACATAATATTCTTACTCCTATTTAAGCCGATTTGCTTTCTAGCAAAAGATATTTTTAGAGATGAGAATGCAATGGACGCTGATGGATTGGGAAGCCCTCCCTTTACCGACGGTTTTAAATCCACCTATTCTTTCCTTTCGTCTCTACTTTGAAGTTATAATGCTTACAATGAAAATTTTACTTAATTTGTCGTCTGTTTAAATATAAAATCTTTCGATGGATTCATCAGTACTCTCTTGTTTTCCTAACTGTGTAATAGATAAACTGATGCCTTCTCCCAAGTGAAATCCTGGCTACGTCACAGCTCAGGGATGCATAAAGTTTGTCATCTTTAACTGAGGGTTGACATGGAGAGGTGGGGACGATAAAACATCTTGACAAGAAAACGCTTGGAAGGGAGTAGCTTATATTTGAATGCTGGCACAGACCATGCATTTTAGGAATACTAGTGCAGGAGTTCAAACCTTAGAAGAATTCTGCAACAATTTCCGCTAGCTGAGTTTGGTATAAAACTGTTTATTCTGGTATTCGACAAACAAATGTTTGTTCTTGTACCAGATGTTTTCTAGCGGTAAAATCTATTAGAAATTTTAAAAGATGACTTGTTCTCTCATAGGAAGCGTGCCAGCGCTGCCTAAGTATAGAACGATGTGGGCACAATGTGTTTTTTTTTCTCCATACCCGGCCACTTCGTATCGAAGGTGTTGTCGTAGAAACTTCGAAAAGGGCTCATTCGATTGGAAATTGGACTGGCTAGTGCCCTTTTCAATAGTCGAAAGTGATTGGTAGGTAACTAGCCCCCCCCCCCCCCCCAAGCCCATCATTCCCCAAAACACATCCAATCAAAATTTTGAGATTGCAATTTTGTTCAGCGTAGTTGATTTCCAGATAGAAAATATGTTTTTGAGGAGGAAACTCCCCCAAAACGCTCGGGGTAAGGGTTTTAAGTTATCCCTGAGGGCATTTAAGAACGATGTTGGCACAATGTACTTTTTATTATTTTTCCTTTAGAGCTGGGCACTTCGTATGGAAGGGGTCAACGTAGAAAGTTCAAAAGGGGCTCATTCAATTGGAAATTGAGAGTTCTAGTGCCCTTTTTAATAGTCGAAAGTGATTGGAGGGCAACTATCCCCCCCCCGTCTCTCCGTCCCCCCAAACCCTCCCATCCCTCCTTTGGGAGCGCCATGTTGTTCAGCGTAGTTGATTTCCAGATATAAAATATGTTTTTGAGAAAGACACTCCCCCACAACCCTCAGGGCAAGGGTTTTAAGTTGGGCCCTGGGGGTATATAAGGTTTTTATAGAGGGCGTTGTCATAGAAAATTCAAAACAGGCTCATTCGATTGGAAATTCGAATGGCTCGTGCCCTTTTTAATAGTCTAACGTGATTGGAGGGCACCTCGCCCCCCCCCCACGCCCATCCTGTCCCCCCGCACATCCAATCAACAATTTGAGAGAGCCATTTTGTTCAGCGTATACGAGTTCCAGATAGAAAATATTTTTTCGAGGAGGACACTCCCCCACCGCCCTCAAGGCAAGGGATGTAAGTTATACCCTGGGGGCATATAATGTTTTTAAAGAAGACTTTGTAGTAGAAAATTCAAAAAAGCTCATTCGAATGGAAATTAAAAGGGCTCGTGCGTATTTTAATATTTGAAAGTGATTGGAGGGCAACTAGCGCCCCCGCCCATCAATCCCACAGACACAACCAGTCAAAATTTTTAGATAGTCAATTTGTTAAGAATAATTTTATATAAATATACAAAATATATTTTTAGGAGAACACTCCCCCACAACCCACCGGGCAAGGATTTTAAGTTATGCCCTGGGGGCCTAGAAGTTTTTTATTGAAATCTTTGTCGTAGAAACTTGAAAAAGGGCTCATTTGATTTGAAATTCAAACGGCTAGTGCCCTTTTTAATAGTCAAAAGTGATCGGAGGGCAACTAGCCCCCCTCCACGCCCATCATTCCCTTAAACACATCCAGTAAAAATTTTAAGATAACCATTTTGTTCAAAGTAGTTGATTTCCAGATAGAAAATATATTTTTGAGGAGGACACTCCCCCACAACCCTCGGGGCAAGGAGTATAAGTTATGCCCTGGGGGCCTAGAAGGTTTTTATTGAAATCTTTGTCGTAGAAACTTCAAAAAGGGCTCATTCAATTGGAAATTGAAGTGGCTAGTGCCTTTTTAATAGTTGAAAGTGATTGGAGAGCGACTAACGCCCCTTTCACGCCCACCATTTTCCCAAACACATCCATTTAAAATTTCGAGATATCCATTTTGTTCAACGTAGTTGAAAGTTCTGGAAATTATGTCTTTTAGGATGATAACCCCCTCAGAGCCCACAGTGCAAGGGTTGTAAGTTATACCCTGGGGCACATAAAGTTTTTATTGAAAGCGTTGTCGTAGAAACTTCAAAAGGGCTCATTCAATTGGAAATTGAAAGAGCTAATGCCTTTTTTAATAGTTGAAAGTAATTGGATAGGTACTGACGCCCCTCTCACAACCACCATTTTCCAAAACACATCCAATCAAAATTTTGATATATCCATTTTGTTCAACGTAGTTGAACGATCTGGACAGCAGGGTTTTTAGGATGATAACCTTTTCAGAGCCCTCAGGGCTAGGGTTGTAATTAAGGCCCTGGGGGAACATAAGGTTTATATAGAAAGTTTTTGTATAAATCCTAGGCAGCGCCATCGCGCTGCCTAAGTAAAGAACGGGGTCACTCGAGAACGAGACAAGAAACGGGGACTAAGTAAAGAGGAGGACACTCCCCCACAACCCTCAAGGAAAGGGTTTTAAGTTATGCCCTTGGGGCATATAGTATTATGTATACTTATGTATACTAGTATTATGTATACTGTATATAGCATAGGGGGGGGGGGAGGAGAATATATTATTTTAAAGCTTCAAGATCACAAGAATTTCAAGAGGTAAGCTGTCAGAATTTTTTTTTTCGTTTATAAGTGTATTTTTATATAGAAATAATCAAACATGAAGATGTCTAAAAATAATTCATCCTATCCAGCCCAAGAATTATACTTAAATAATTAAGGAGATCTGAGAATGTTTTGGAAAACTTTGACTTGGAGAGTCAAAGGTAATAAGCAATATTTTTTCAGAAAATTTAAGACATGTGAATCGATTTTGAAAATATTCAACAAAATTATAGTAATTATTTATTTGAGTGAAATATAGGCAAATAAAATTGAAGTCATAAAATCCAAACATTTAACAAGGAAACAGAAGGGTTAGGAGAGGATGTGATTTGGTTATATAACAGAGTTAAAATTTGAGAGAAGGAAAAACTTTGCATCTCAAGTTCTTGACTTAATTTTTAACTACCGAAACTCAAAATCAAAACATTTCGATTCAGTTTATCTTTATTATTGGATCAATTAGTTTTTTAGGTGTTCGAGATAGGAGCCCTTTACCAGGGGTGATCTCCAGCATTTTTATTGGGAGAGAGGGCTGCAAGTTTCCTTGTTTGGATAGTCGAGGGGCTTGGGCTACATAATAATTGTTATTCCACTATATTTGGGGGGGGGGGTAATTCCCCTCTTGCATCCCACCCCAAACGACGCCTCTGCCCTTGAGATACATAGTTTCTCCAAAAATAGGTTACTTTTTCTACAACAGGAAATCCTTTCCACTTACACAGTCTAAGATAAAGCTTTCCCAAGCTGTTTCACAAAGTATTTGTTGAAATGTAATTTGTTTATTAATTATGCGTATTAGTCTAGGACTTTTAGCTCAAAAAAGTGTCGAACCCGGACAAAACTGCAATACAAACGAAAATGGTACCAAAATGATCAGAAAAAAATTCTGTACAACATACTAAAAGTCCCCATAAATCCGAGTGGGGCGAGTACCCGAAAAACAGGGGAAAAGGGGGAAATATGGGGGGAAATGGGAAAAATGCCGAACATGCTCAGAAAATAGTTTAGTGAGTTTTCTGAGGTTTTCACATACGCTGATTACGAAATTGACATCTAAAATTCAGTATAGAAAAAGAGTACTACGGAAAACGGGGGAACAGGGGAAAGAGGGGAGAAAAGAGAAGAATACAGGGTAGGGGTGGAAAGCGGTTTGAAAGATATTTTCTGGGGTATTCCTATCTGGTGATTACGAAATTGAGAACTAAAATGATATAAAAAAATTGATTAACATAAAACGGGGAAATGGGGGGGGGGGAGGGGAAAAAGGGAAATATACAGGGTAGGGGTAGAAAGCATGTGGAAATGTTTAAAAATGTTAATACATGAGACCTATAGAGGTTCGGCTACCCCATAGGTTCAGAAAAGGCAAAAAAAAAAAACCGAGAAAGAAATATGGAAAGATACTGAAATCACTTTATTCCGTATTCCTGGCCGTTATTAACAAGCGCGTGGGTTCGTCAACATAATCCTGTTCTAATTCGACATTCAGTAAGAGAAGCAAGGTAGACTAGTCACCGCGGAGTTCCAGTGCCGACGACAAAACCTATCCTGACGGAATGACATCAAGCGGATCCAATAGTCCCCAGTATGGAAAGAAGCGAAAATGGACTCGATTCACCACCTGCCAGTGTCAGATCGTGTCACTGTAGTTGACGGAGGTTGGCTGCTTCAGCAAGTACCTTGGAAGATTGGTGATACTTATGATTCAATCTGTGACAGCTATGTTAGTTTCGTTACTCGACGCTGTACCTCCCCTACTGTTGTCTTCGATGGATACAGCGCTGGTCCAACCACGAAAGATGCTACCCACACCCGACGGTGTAAGGGAAGCCAGCCTCAAGTGATCGATTTCAGTTTAGGGATGAAGCTCCAGAAAAAGAAGGAAGAGTTTTTGAGCAACTCTCAGAACAAACAGTGAATTATAAGCTACATCGGGGAAAAACTCAGAGCCAAAGGATTTGAAGTCGTCCATGCGAAGGACGATACTGACTATCTAATCGTGAAGACTGCCGTAACGAAAGCAGAAAACTCTGAAACAATAGTACTTGGCAACGACACTGACCTTCTGATTCTACTCTTGTATCACCTCCCGCCTAATGCAAAAACACTTTACTTCGAATCGTCAACGAACGCAAAAGAACCGATAACACGGTTCTGGTGCCTCAACGAAGTTAAAAAAAAAAGGGGGAAGTATCCAGGCTACTTCTGGTAGGGCACGCACTCTTGGGATGTGACACGACCTCACGAGTTTTCGGACTTGGAAAGCAAGCTGTGCTACCTCTTTTGAAGAAGAGCGAAGTGTTCAGAAAAAAATGCGAAGTGTTTCTAGATGAATCATCGTCTAAAGATGAAATTGTGAAATCGGGTGAACATCTTCTCCTCAGCTTGTATAAAGCACGACCAAACGAAGATCTCACTAAGCTGCGATATCGAATTTTCTTGGAAAAAGTTTCTTCGTCAAATACTACGGCGTTTGTTAAGCCTGAAAGGCTTCCGCCAACTGAAGCTGCAACTTCATTCCACTCCCAGCGAGTGCACCTCCCGGTATCCCGTTGGAAAGGGGAACCAGCTGACCTCGACCCGGCTGACTGGGGTTGGGTCTTCAGAGACCATAAATACTCACCTGTGATGACCGATTTGTTGCCCGCACCTCAGACTCTTTTGAGTGTCGTGAGATGCAACTGTAAGACAGGCTGCGAGAACTCGCGATGCAGCTGCAAGAAAAATGGATTAGCGTGTACGTTCGCGTGCGGAGAATGTCGGGGTATCAACTGTTTGAACAGGGACAACGAGATTGTCGAAGAAGAGGAGCTCGACTAGTGACATCAATGCTGTGTTTTTCAAGTCAACTCTAATGCCTTAAAAAGTGCAGATTTTACCTATAGTTACTGAAGTTCTTTTTTTAGTTTTTTATTCAACGATATTGCCTTCGAAAGTACAAATTTTACCTATAATAGCTGAAGTTTTATGCTGTGATCACTGCCAAGCGGTTGTTTTCTTTATGTTTAGTAATTCAAATGGTTGTAAGAAATGTCTGTGATTCAAGAAAGTAAAAGTTTGATACTTAAGCGAGTTATTTTGTCCATAGGCCTACTTATTAGCCATTAGCAGCTGGCTCAGGAGTCAGGCTTCCCTTCCCCTTTTCCGTAAATTCCTCCAGTTTTGTTCGGTTTTCATGGTTCTCGTTTTCTTTCCTTCATTTTAGGTGTCAGTTTCGTGATCAGCAGATAGGAAAACCCCCAGAAAACACATTTCAAACTGATTTCTACCCCTGACTTCAATTGTCCCTTTTCTTCCCCTCGTTCCCCCTTTTCCCCCGTTATGGTGGGGCTCATGTTCTTTATTTCATTTTAGATGTCAGTTTCGGGAACAGCAGATAGAAAGACCCCAGAAAACATATTTCAAAGTGCTTTCTACCCCTACCCTGTATTTTTAAATTTTTTCCCCTCTTCCCCCTGGTCCCCCCGTTTTTCGTAGTGCTTTTATTCTATACTGAATTTTAGATGTCAGTTTCATGATCAGCGTATGGGAAAGCCCCAGAAAACTCACTTTGAACTATTTTTTGGGTATGTTCTGCATTTTTCCCAATTTCCCCCGCATTTCCCCCTTGTCCCCTGTTTTTTGGGTACTCGCCACACTCGGATTTATGGGGACTTTTAGTATGTTGTACAGAATTTTTTTCTGATCATTTTGGTACAATTTTCGTTTATATTGCAATTTTGTCCGGGTCAAACCCTAAGAGTCCTGGACTATGTATACATCCACAACAAAAAAGTACTGACATTACTGTTCATTTCACCGAGTGAAAAAAAACTCCTTACAAGCTAATAAAAGGTATTATTTTTTCCAGTACATGGTTTCAAATTTGATGAGATGTCAAAAACATAAATCCTAAAGAAAGAATAGCCTACAAAATTGTTCAATATGATTATTCCTAATAGTATAAAAAATTGCCACATTTATTTATTAGCTTGGTTCTATTAGAGGACAAGATACATAGGATCAAAGCCCGAGGAACAATTGCCGTTTTTGGCGGGCAATCCAGAATCTTGTTTTGGATTATGGGATTTTCAAAAGAAAATCAAGCTTTGTAAGCCAAATTGTAAACGTAACCGGACAGTGCAAAGAAATTGAATTTGGCGCAATATTTGAATAAATAGAATATTTATTATAACTTTTGTTTGGAAGTTCGGGATTTTTTTCAGAATATTGTCTATTTTATAATTCTGCCTGGTCCCAAACCCTGCCCCAGCCTATCAAGGGAATTACTATCAGACATTAAAGTCTAAATAAAATAAAAAAAAAGAGAAAGAAACTAGTTATACATTCTTCTGAAAAAGTTCTACCTTCTAGAGCAATACAAAATAGACAAATTTATCTACTCATCCAAGTGCTATCCTTTTCTCTACTCAGATTATATTTTCTGTTTCATCAAAGTACTAAGATATTACAACTCACAGCCAAACAGAACGTTGGAGAGAATTTTGATGACAATCTTATCAATGCTCTTAGATCACTGATCGGAGTAGAATGAAGAAAGATGTTTCCAAAACCAACAAAAAGCCTAAGAAGTAAGATAAGGGACTGTGCTGTCAACGCGGTATAATTATACTGTTTTTGGTATAATTTGGAGGTCCTGATACAATACGGCACATTTAGAATTTTTTTGGTACAATCAAATTTTCTAGTACATTTCGGATTTACTTGCTCTTTTCCGATTCGGATATCTGTTCAAGTTTTAGTTAGTCGAAAATTTTCTTCATGTTGTGGCAAAAGTTTAACCTACTCTTCAAATGATATAAATTAATCTTTTGTGGTACACTTTTAGTTGATAAACCTGTACAATTTATTTCAAAGCGTTGGCAACACTGATCAGGGGTCTCAGATATTTTTTAAAGTTGTTTTCCGTCAAAAGTTGTAATATATTAGCACAACGACTTACCAAACATAAAACAGGACAAATACACAAAGTTTAAGAGCTGATTGGGTGATCCTAACGTTAATCAGTGATGTAAGGGTAGCCGGTAGAATATTGCGCTAATTATTCAAATGATGTACAAAATCTTCCAGACGTTCTGACTATGAGTGAGGTAGGGAAATATAACAAATTAAATAGAAGCAAATGTTTAGCCTTAAGGCAGCAAATCAGATCCAAATAGAATAGTGCACTAAGACTTCAACCAAAACACTGGCAAAATAGAAAAACTTTATGATAACTCACTTGCGCTATTTATAACTGGTGAAACAAGAAAATTTCAAGGATTCTTAGGATTGCCAACAAGGTGCTAATAAACTATTTTACTAGTATTTATGAGCTGTGGCATATTTGAACGTTTTCAAGCTGATAAATTGACAACATTGAACGCAGCATATTGGTTACAGAAAGCTGAATTTGGCTTATATTTTTGCATGGGGTATATTTTTGGGTAATATGGTGCATTTATTTTTTATGGTGATGCCAAAACTTTCCCCCAATCGATAAAAAAGTAGTTTGGAGCAGGAACAAGAGCCACAGCAGATTTACCTTGACTAAAAAGCAGAACCCCTTTGCAAGAAGTGGTAACTGTAATTGACCCTGTAACTGTAAGTGTAGCAGTAACTGTAGCAGAACCCTGTAACGTTTTTCTTTTTTGTAGATAGCAAAAAATTTTAGGTGATATTACTACTGCTACTATTATCAACTAACTGCAGTACCAAGCCTCCTGAGGCCAGCATGGCTTATCATGCTTCTTCTTCATTCTAGTCTATTCAAAGTCTTCCTCCTTACACCCTCCCAAGAAGTTTTTCAAAGCTGATACTTAAAAAATAGAAGCATAAAATATGTAATGCAAAAAGGTACCTCCGCAATCCTTGCCGAAGCATAATAATTGTTAAAAATTGTTTGTTTTTTTCCTTTTTAAATGCATGATGTCTTATAGAATATATTACAGGTAATTGTTTGGCAAAAAAGAAAACTATTTTCCTATATCAGCAATTGAGATAAGCGAGCACTTGACTATTTTACTTCATTTTTAATACAAATATATTTGAATTATCGCTACATTTTGTCTTAGTTTAGACACCTTGCTGAATTCGTAGGCAACTTTAACAAAAATACCGTCTTAAACACTAGTGTTTTTTCGCTTTGATTTTTCTTATTTTACAGCGTTGAGTTTTCTACCTTTTTTAATGTAGAACCGGTGTTTCAGAATTGGTGATCCAGTACTATTTTTTAAGTGAAAATGTGCATCAGTGGATGCAAAACTGTTCTTTGCACCACAATGAGCCCAATGAACTGACTTGGAATCAGACCAAAGTTTCAACATAGTCATTTTAACCAAAGATTCAAAAATCACAACTTATATAAATAGAGTATTTTTAGGCAAGGTTTTTATAATACAATTTAGAATAGAGACAGTTTTGATATAGGCTACCTCATTGAAATAACAATCATACAAAAGCTTCTCCTCTATATGATTGAACCTTCCAAGAGGGAATAAGGAATAGAAAGCTGTCACCTCCCCCAACATCTTTTTTCAAATCGAAATAAAGTAACAAAATGCATGTAAACGAATTTTAATTATTTACCTGTAAATAATCTCCTGCTCCTGCTGCAGCAGGAGCTGTAAATAGGTATTGTATGAACTTTATAAAGTAAACTGAATTTTTGTTTCTTTTTTTTGAGGCTGCTTAAAATAATTTTAAGCAGCCTGTCCCCTCCTCAACGCCTCGCTCTTTAGGCTAAAGTTTGACTCTGTCTCACAACTTTATTTTTTAAAACAACAAAAAACTTAAGCGTAAAGAGCAAGGCGCTAAGGAGGGGACAGCCCCTTTCCTGTCCGGAATAATTTGTGTTCGTTTTAAGTTTTAACGTCGCTCCTTGCTTTCAGTTAAAAAAAACTTGTTTTTTTAATTTAATAATCAACAGAATTTGCAAACTTGTCTTATAGCCTTGGACTATAAGAGAGCCTCTCTTATAGCCTCTGGAATCAAAATGGTGGATCGGATGAAGACATGAAGCTGAGCTTTCTAGAGAGAGACAATGACACTAGGACTGTATTCGATACTTTCCCATTATGAGGGTTTCTCGGGTTAACTGCTAAAGAGTAGGCGATGATAGCGAGGTTTTAATTGCGTATACGATATTAAACTGTAGTTTTGGGGGGGTTAGGGGGGGTGGGAAGGTACCTAGATGAGGTTAGGTTACGTATTTAATATATGCTATGCTTTACCCCCGCCCTACTGTGCAAAAATTTAGCAAAAATTTGTTTCTAAACTATTATTTATTCATCCTATTTTATTTTATTTCATTAGCATTAACCAAACTTGACTTTTTAGAGAGGCTGCATAATGGGAAAGTACCCTGTATTCTCTTCCCACGGAACTGTAAATGAGAGTAAATAAGAGCACAGTAAATTTATTAAGACTGGCAATGAAGAGAGAAGTGGAGGAAAAAGAAAATATTTGAGCAAAATTAAAGGAAATACACGTAAATAAAGGATAAGAACTGAACTAGACAACGTAGGCAAATGAATGTGTAGAACCCCTTGGCGCAACTTCATCCCAATCCTGTGGGACAGAGGCGTCGTTTGGCGAGGGGGGCGTCCCCCCCGATAATATGAATTACAATTCTTATATTTCCCCTACACCTTGAATATCTGGATCTGCACTGCTCTTGCCCCCCCCCCATCCGCCCCAGTTGGAAATGCGGGGGAGTCATCCCGGCGGGAGGGGGTGGTAAAGTTGGAGCCAATTTCCCAAATCAAGTGAAAATGACAGCAAAAAATGAGCCTAATAATACCACAAAGGCAAAAAAAAACCGTTTCTCTGGATGGTTAAATTATGCAGGCTTATCTTAGTTTTGACAATATTTTTGAAGAAACTTAATTTCAGGTGGGCAAAAAACTGGGGTCAGGGGGGCAAACTCTAGTTATGAGGGGGCAGTGCTCCTGCCCTTAACCTATAACAAATTACACCCCTGTCGACAGATTAGAAAAAAGAATTGAATAGAGAAACTCATGATATATTTCCTGTTTCTTTGCCATGATTCTGACTCCTGATAGACCTTAACCCTAAAATCAAAATTATAACTTACTATATAACAGAAATATGCTTCACTTAATGTTCATTTCACAAGCACTTGAATCAGACTAGTAAATCAAATGGACAAGCCAAATAAAGAAGCGAAATCTCCTCCATTCAAACTCGTTTGACATATTTGCTTGGCTGTTCAAAGATACATGCTTTTATCTCATGCTTTATTCTTCAAACCTCATTTTTTTTCTTTTTTTTTGCAATAATTAAACATTGAATTTTATATTTATTTTATATTTCCATTTACTTATATTTAATTTTGAACGATTCTTATACTATAACAATATAGATGTTTTCCAGTCATTGCTGTACTTCTGTGTTGGATTGGAGAGGATTTAATATTCTGGCAAGGGCCAAGAACGATTTCAAGGATAGAATATTCGGTGTATTTTATAGCCACCACACTCAGGTTCTGTCGAGAAGTGAAGTTTGGTTAACGCTAATGAAATAAAACAAAATATGATTAAAATATAATAATGTATCAACAAAATCATGAAAACTACAACTTAGAAATATGCGCCCAGAGCGCAGAAATGTCACTAAGAATCGCGTTGAAATGTGCTCTGCTTACTGCCGTTACGGCCACCCGTTTTGGGCAACACCCCCTTGTCCTGGAAAAGTCTAATTGCCTCTTCTTCAGTCCTTGACAAATCCCAAATCATTTTAACACCCATGGTCAGACACCATTTCCTATCAACGCAGATCGCAAACTAAATGAATTTCCCCCCCTGGTCTGAAACAACCGCTATTTTATTTTATTTCATTAGCCTTAACCAAACTTCATTTCTCGACAGAACTTGAGTGTGGTGGCTATAAGACACAAGTACCAAATTTCCTTTGTAAAACATTAGAAAATCGATGCCATTGGCCATGAGTGTTTTCCATTGATTCAAATACCTAAAATGTTTGTACATCATCATTGTTCAAAATAAAGAAAAGTGTCAAAGGAGAAAAATAAAGGAAACTGTCAAAGTTCTAAAACACGACAAAGTTTTCCAAAAATAATTATAGCCCTTTTCCTGCTATTTATATAACTTACTTGTTTTAAGTTTTTAATTCCGTTGGAGCATGATTTTTTTTTTTTTTATCTCTTTGTTGTGAGATTGTAGTCGAATTGTTTGAACATATGACATTTCACATATGAATTTAAAAAAAAAAATAGTAAAAGGCTTTGTATTTTATTTTAATTAAACATTGAAAACGAGTTTCGAAAAGTAACAGGGTACTCCCGTACAATCCAGAACATACTCGAGAAGTGAAGCTAGGTTAATCCTTATGAAATATACCCAAATATGATGAAAATGTAATACTTTATTTACAGAATTATGGGAGCTACAACTTAGAATTATGTAACACAGGGCGCCCAGAACGCATTATATCAATTATCTAACATAACATAACCAAAATACCAATTCTATATATTAAATGTTTAATTAAAATATAGCTACAATGTAGTTTATTTCAGAAAACCTAAGCTAATTGTCTCTGAATGCAGAATCGATAAACTTTTTTTGAATGTGTATGTGCATTTTAGGGATTTTATGGGGGAAGGGGGCTTGGTTTTGCATGATTTTCATTTTCTTTTTATTATCTTAGTAATTTATTATATCTTTGTAGTTTCTTTTTATATCTTAGTAGTTTCTTAATGAAAGTAATAAAAAAAACAATAATGAAATATGTAATTTAAAGCGACTATTTTAGGAATCGTTATAGCCTTAAAACAGGGGACCTTAAACTGAAAGAGCTAAAACAACAATAATCAATTGAAATAGTTGAAAACTTTACCAAACACAACCTCAGTTGCTGTGGTAGCCGTGAATCTCCAAGGAGTATGAATTAACCCCGCCAAATAATCAAACATAAAGAAGAAAAAGGGGTTTTGTAGGTTTATAATTGACAGTTTCTTTTTCCAAAAATTATTTTTTGCTTTGGTACTTATCTGTTACTATATAAAAAAAAACATTTTTTTTTATCTGAAAGTAAGGAGCAACATTAAAACTCAATACGAACGAGATTATTCCGTATAGGAAGGGTTTTCCCCCTCCTCAATACCTTTCTCTTTACGCCAAAACTGTTAGCACTTAAAAAAAAAGTTTCTTATTATAATTAAACGGTCGCTGTGTTTCAGTAGCTGTTCTTAAGAAATCGGGACAAACAGTTAAACTTTAGTGTAAAGAGCAAGGTATGGAGGAGGGGGCAACTCTTCATATACGGAACAGATTATGTTTGTCTTGAGTTTTAGTGTTGCTCGTTACTTCCAGTTAAAAAAACTGTTTTTTTTATTTAATTTCTGTTCTTTTTCAAATAATTCAGGTAAATCTTGCTCACCCTCTACTGAAATATACCACCCCCCCCCCCCACCTCTCACTGAAAACCCCACCGTGAATTTCTTATCTAACTTAAAGTAAATCCCCCCCCACGTCAAGTTCTCTGCAGACAGTTCCATCCTCGCCAAAAACCCTATTAGAATGTAGTGGATACTGCCACCAAATATTATATGTGGTAACCACCGCTGGTACAAAGTATTGGCATGTAAAAGGCGCTGCATCCCTTTATTGGAGTGGAAAGCCTCACTGGTGCCAAATATTGTAACGGAGAGCCTCGCAGTCACCACTACTGCACCGTAAATATAGAGTATGTTAATACAGATTTCAAACCTCGTGGCTTAAAACTAAAGAATAACGCGATCATTATGCCAAATATGTCATGTTTATGAGCACATTTCAAAGGCATAAATTACGTACTTTACACTGCTTTGCAGGAAATTACAGCTGTTTAAGGAACGTTTCGTTTTAGCGTCTGTAAACGATAGAAGGAGAAATTAATAGTTAATATTTATGGCAAGTGTAAAATCATAGGCAGCGCAATAGCGCTGCCTAAGTAAAGAACGATGTTGGCGCAATGTATTGTTATTATTGTTTTTTCTAGACCAGGGCACCTCGTATCGAAAGTGTTGTCGTTGAAATTTCGAAAATGGCTCATTCGATTGGAAATTGGAATGGCTAGTGCCCTTTTTAATAATCAAAAGTGATTGGAAGGCATCTAACATCCCTTCAACGCCCCCCAATTCCCCACACAAATCCTATTAAAATTTAGAGATAGCCATTTTGTTCATCGTAGCTGATTTCCAATTAGAAATTATTTTTATTAGGAAGATACTCCCCCCACAGCCCTCAGGGCAAGGGTTGTAAGTTATGCCCTTGCGGCATTTAGGGTTTCTATAGAAAGCTTTGTCGTATAAACTTCAAAACGGGCTCAGTCGATTGGAAATTCAAAGGGCTTGTGCCCTTTTTAATAGTCAAAAGTGATAGGAGGGCAACTAACCCCCTCTCACGCCCACCGTTTGCCCAATCACATAAAATAAAAATTCTGAGATAGCCATTTACCTCAAAGCAGTTGAAAGTTCTTGAAACTAGGTCGTTGCTGATCATCCCCCCCACAGCCCTCTGGCACGGGTGGTATTTTATGCCCTAGGGGCATATAAGGTTTTTATAGAAAGCGGTGTAGCAGAAACTTCAAAAAATGTTCATTCGATTGGAAATTGGAATGGCTAGTGCCCTTTTTAATAGTTGAAAGTGATTGGAAGGCAACTAACACCCCTTCCACGCCCAC